>NC_092224.1:57184242-57451742 GCF_036320965.1 Panulirus ornatus | reverse complement strand
TCTCTCTCTCTCTCTCTCTCTCTCTCTCTCTCTCTCTCTGCATACTCTTAGAGGCGTATATATATATATATATATATATATATATATATATATATATATATATATATATATATATATATATATATACATCGGCTACGCATTGTATCACACCCTTGCTTTGGAATTTTACGTCAGAAGTTTTTTTTATTAGTTTTTAATTTGTGGTTTTATCCCACACATTTTGATCTTTTACTTCTCGTATTCCTTCTTGTATTTGTTGTATTTGTTCTTTGTATCTCGTGTATTTCAGTCATTCTTCCGTGTTGCACCTCCTCCAGGGTGTGGACATGTGTCGGCCCTTGTGTCAAGCATGTATTTTTTTTCTCTCTCTCGTGAGTTCTGCTGTGTTTATAGACCCAAGGCCAGATGAAGTAGGTTGATAGCACGAGTCTCTCCCTGAGGAGAGAGAGAGAGAGAGAGAGAGAGAGAGAGAGAGACTGGCGAGCTATGTGTTGGGCTTTTTTATAAATTCGTGTATTTACTTTGTCTTCCGTAATCCATTTACCTCTCGCACGACGGTACGATCTTTGCGTACGTCGGTACGATCTTTGCGTACGACGGTACGATCCTTGAGTACAACGGTCCCACGCTTGAATACGACGGTACGATCTTTGCGTACGACGGTACGCTCCTTGAGCACGACGGTCCCACGCTTTAGTACGACGATGCGATCCTTGAGCACGTCTGTACGCTCCTTGAGTACGACGGTACCACCCTTGAGTACGACGGTACGACCCCTGAGCAAGACGCTACCACCCTTGATTACGACGGTACGACCCCTGAGCAAGACGGTACCATCCTTCAGCACGACGGTACCACCCCTTGAGCACGACGGTACCACCCTTGAGTACGACGGTACAACCCCTGAGCAAGACGGTATCATCCTTGACTACGACGGTACCACCCCTTGAGCACGACGGTACTACCCTCGAGTACGACGTTACGACCCCTGAGCAAGACGGTACCATCCTTGAGCACGACTGAACGCTCCTTGAGCACGACGGTACCACCCTCGAGTACGACGTTACGACCCCTGAGCAAGACGGTACCATCCTTGAGCACGACTGAACGCTCCTTGAGCACGACGGTACCACCCTCGAGTACGACGGTACGACCCCTGAGCAAGACGGTACCACCCTTGAGCACGACGTATACAACCCTTAGATAGATAGTCTGATTCCAGTATTTATCCTGGGATCCGTCTGCGGTGCTCAAGGGTCGTACCATCGTTAAGGAGGTGGTATTTACGAGCTTATCGACGGTATTCGTAATGGTGGTTGTCGCTAGCCGGCCGTAGTCGTAAGGGTCATTGTTGGGTCGTGATTTAGGTCGTCCTCCCGCCCCAGCTTCCGCGTTGGTGTCCACACTTCGGGGGGAAAAAGGAGATATACCCAGACGGAATGTAATTGCACTTATTTTTAAACCCTTTTTTCTTCCAGTTTTGTAGTTCAGAGTTCATTTGTAAAGAGCATTTGCTGAGACTACATCCTTGCTTGAGAGGCCACAGTAATTATGTCCACTAGATTAAGTTCAGCTTAAAGAAAGCTGTGTCATTAGACTAGATGATATATTTTTCGTCTGTTCAATATTTTTGGTCTATTTAATCATAGCTTTTTTGTGCTTCGAGTATTTAATATTTCTTATTCTTTTTCGTCGTATCCTATCTTTTTTCTTCTTCTTTTTTTCGTCATTATGTGAGTAATCGTATAACATTATTCCTCCTCCTCCTCTATCGTTATACACAGAGTTCAATTTTCATTCATTGGGCATTTGGAGCTTAGGTCAATAATGCTTCCCACACTATAATGCCTTTTGTGCGCGCGCAAGTCACTTCTGCTGGCGAGTGATCCAACTGACCTATATATAAAGACGGATAGACACTATTATACTTGGCTTTGATTCTCTCAAATATCAAACAGTTGGAACCGGATGTCATCAATTAGACTTCTCTCGCTGTCAGTAATCAGACTCTTAGGACCAGCTGAGGTCATCGAGACTTATATATAAATGTCAGAAATCAGATTTACTTGGGACGACTGAAGTACGCGAGTCTTTGTACGACTGTCAGCCTATCAGACTTGTGGTGTGACGACTGAACTCGGTGTGACTTGCTAGGCAGCTGGTCAGGAATCAAACTACTAGATAACGACTGAACTCACCGAGACTTATCTTGTCTTCAGTCATAAGTCAGACTGGTAGGATACGACTGAGCAATGACGCTGTGGCCAACTGTCCGTAATCAGGACTAGAAGTCATTCAGACTTGCTTGCCTGGCTGTCAGAAATGATGCTTGTGGGGACCGGAAGGATCACCTGGACAAGAGACGGCGAGCTGGATGACCGCCTGCGATCGGGGGAAAACACAGGCGGTGAAGGGATACGGGTTTCGATTCATCGCTCCGGGACTCTCATTCCCAGTGGGACTTGACTCGCGTGGAAGGCTCTGTGACGTAGCGACATCAGAACCTAAGCTTGTACGTGACGTTGAGAAAACGATAAGCATGCGGGCTCTCTCTCTCTCTCTCTCTCTCTCTCTCTCTCTCTCTCTCTCTCTCTCTCTCTCTCTCTCTCTCTCTCTCTCTCTCTCCGTCACACCTGAAGGTTGTGCCATCGTCCTGTAGGTGTCGGGAGGAGGGTTGACCCGTGTTTGTCAGGACTCAACAGAGTTGATTGCGTGTGTGTGTGTGTGTGTGTGTGTGTGTGTGTGTGTGTGTGTGTGTGGTCATTGACCCTCAAAACACTCATGGTTGTACGGACGAGCGAGGGAGAGTGTCTTCCTTGGGAATGTATGGCGGGAGAGTTTATTACTGGGTGGCACACAGAACCCTGGGGTACGTGTTAAGTAGGCGGGGGGGTTACGTGGGAGTACATGGCAAAACCCAGCTGATAGATGTGATGGCGCGTGATGAAGTTAGCATGTGCCAGGGAGCACGTGGGAAGGACTTGATAACAGGAGATCTGATAGTGTGTGTGTGTGTGTGTGACGAGGTTAAGCAATGCCAGAGGACACCGCTGACGATGGATTATAGATGGAGAGATGATAGTGAGGGGTAGTGCCTAAGACTGGGGACTGCCCGGCGACACCGACAGAAAAAGATGAGGGCAAGATGGAAGATGTCAGTGAGAGAGAGGAGGAGAAGATGACGATGGAATAAGAGAAGGAAGGGAGGGAGACCCACACCACACACGAGTTCCTGAAGAGCTCCGCAGAAGGTTTAACTTCCTGGCCAGCAGCAGTCTTGTCAGGGCGTCAAGGAAGTGGGACAGAAAAAAGGGAAAATCAGGGAAGCAGAAGGGAGACCGAACCCTCCAAGGAGCCACAAAAAGGGGCTCCATTTGATGCCCTGTAGTCATGTATGTTGGCAGGATGCGACGACCAAGCTGGTGCCGAGCTGGGGTGACCGACCACTGTGTTAGGCTGGGTGTTCCCGAGGGCCTAAGAAGGAGAGGGTGAGGAAGTGGATGGTGATGTGGCAACACTCTGGGTACAGTTGATGTATTGATTACGCTCGTCTGGAGGCCTGTAGGTTGGGCTGAAGACCTGCAAGCCTGGGGGTTTGGCTCGCTTGGGTTTTCAAATGGGTCTGAACACTGGTTGGTCGGACTTAGGTAGAGGGGTTAAGGAGGCTGAAGCCCCGCACTTTTTATGAAAAGTATTTCAATTAGTTGAAGGTCTGGGATGATGTTTAAGGTCACATGAGTATGTGCACATTTATATGAGACACAGTTAAATGATACCTTTATTTATTTGATGTATGTTTTTAGATACTTGTTCATTGTTTCCAGCGTTAGCGAGTTAGCGCTTGGAAAATATGAAAAAATTACCCCTTCGCTTACATCCATCCTGTAGTTATGTACAGTGCAACGAGACTATGTAATAGTATTATTAATGATAATAAAAATAATGATAATTATGATAATGATGATAATAATGATAAGGATGATTATGGTGATATTCTTGTTTATTATTATTATTATTATTATTATTATTATTATTGTTATTATTATTATTATTATTATTATTATTATTATTATTATTATTATTATTATTTGTAAAGTAACAGTAGTGGTTAATCAGTATACTATCGTCCACTACCCACAAATGTTAGACCTCCTCCCACTCCTATATATACTCCGTTGTTTCAAGCTTTTAGTAGTATTACGTGGAAGTACATAGGCGTGACCAGATGATTGATAACCTCAAGGTGTATGACGAAGGTGTGTATGCCGGATGACAGTAACTGTATAGATGGAGGCTCCTCCCTCAGCCGCCACGATAGAGGGTGACAGGATAACAGAGAAGGAGGCACCTCCTCCCCACCCACCACTCCTTCAGGCACATCAAACCGTCAGGAAAATAACTACGAAGTGAGAATGATATAGACACTCATATGAATGGCTCCATGTAGAGTCAAGGGGAGTTGTACACCTCATAATTATCCTACGTAATGTGCATAGAACCGGGTGTCGTGTGGGGAGGCACTAACATGGGCAGTGCAAGACTCGTACTCCCACGTAATCATCACGCCGGTTATCACCGTAACAGCCCAACAACCCCTTGGGACGATCAGTCATCATTAAGGAGTCTTTCTTTGTGCCGGAGATCGATGTAGGGGAGTGTGTGGTGGTGGGTATTAATACACCACGAGCAATAATAAACCAACTACTAGTAAATTGCACGGTCCGTTGTGTAGAGGTCGTGGTGGCTGTGTGGAGGCGTAAGGGCCGGGGGGTGAGGGGGATTTGTGGTGGGGATGGTGGTGTGGGAGAAGGGCCTGTGGTGGTGGGTGTCACCTGTTGTGTGGGTGGGTGTAACACAGAGTAAGGTGGGTATGGTGGTGTAGAAGTGAAGGTTGAAAACTACGGTTGTCAAGGCTGTGATGATATGATGATAATGATATGAATAGAGGTTATGATAATTATGATGATAATGTGATAATGATGATAATAGGGACCTCTGTGGTGTAACGATTGCCCGGAGTCAAACGCATAGGTTCGAATCCTGGTTGCGGCAGTCAGTCCACAGTCAATCCAGCTGTTCATCCATTCTTAGGAGTTGGTTGATGAAATGGGTACCTGGCTCAGGCTTCACGCAAGGGTATTTATATGTGAAGTGTTACTGGGATGGCCTTGATTGGGGCTTCTTTTGCCCGTGTCGTCTCAGTTAACATGATTAATGATAATGATAATAATAATTTGATTGAAATACAACTACAAACTGAAAATATTAACAAATGTTACACAATTCAGGGCTGAAAGAAGGGGAGTGGGTATTAAACAGTTTTCACACAAACAGCAATGGTCATTGGAACTCTTCACATTAGTTGGATCTGAGGTGTGTGTGTGTGTGTGTGTGTGTGTGTGGGAGGCTGCACAGTAAGAGGGGTGACGGTAACGGTGACGAAGCTCGGCGTTGTGACAACTGCAGCGTCAAGAAACATCTTTTAATACTTTTGACCCCGGGCTGGAGAGGAAGGGGTCGTCACCTTACCTGGCCTTCCGGGCGCAGCGCCTGGTGCCCGGGCGGCCCGCGGCGCCGGGGCGTTTTTACCTGCAGTTAGCACCCGCTCCCCACCACACTATCTGTTGCCGCTCGGTCTTCCTCACCGCAGCTCACGGCCAGCGCGGGGCATAGCCACCTACCTACTCTACCCTCGCCAGACCTGGCAACATTGACAACACTGGTAGTCGGAGAAGCGCGAGGCGGTTGTGGTGTCGAACTGCAACAAGGGGAACGAGGGAGCTCAGGTGGTAGGAGGTGACGGTGGCGTGGGTGGTACAGTTGCTTCGTCCAACGGTTGCAGTTTGGCACAGCAGCCGCCACCAGCTCACCCCAGGTCGTCTTGAACGCAACAAGAAGAGCAGCTCTTCCCCAGCCAATCTGAACGTCGTAAATTAGGCCCTCAGTAACTAGGCTCAGTATAGTGTTGGGGGTGGAGCACCGTAGCTGCTGGAGATAAAAGGCCAGGGGGTGTGGTGGGGCACCGTAGCAGCTGGAGATAAAAGGCCAGGGGGTGTGGTGGGGCACCGTAGCTGCTGGAGATAAAAGGCCAGGGGGTGTGGTGGGGCACCGTAGCTGCTGGAGATAAAAGGCCAGGGGGTGTGGTGGGGCACCGTAGCTGCTGGAGATAAAAGGCCTGGGGGTGTGGTGGGGCACCGTAGCTGCTGGAGATAAAAGACCAGGGGGTGTGGTGGGGCTTCAGCTGGTAATAGCTCTCCCCAAGAACGTTTAAAGGCTTCCGAAAAGTCGCTTCCCGGGGCAGTTGGCGCCCATTCTCGCCCCATCCCCTCCTCCTGCCGTTCACATGTTCCCCATGAATGTCTTGCCGCCCCCCACCATCACCACCACCATCACTGTCGTCCTTTATCCCTCCATCACTATCCTCTTCCTACTGCCTGTTCTATCCCTGTCATCCTCCACGATATCACTATCCTCCTTTCACTCTTCCCTCACTATCTTCCCCGTTCCTCCATCACCATCCTCCCCCACTCCTCCATCACTGTTTCCCTTGTACCTCCATCATAATGTTCCCCCACCCTTCCCATCACTTTCCTGCCTCACATATGCATCTCATGTTTACCCCTCACTGTGTGCATGTCATACTCATATAATGACCCCCCTGGTGAGGAGGCCCCCCCGTGGTAATCCCCTGGGCCTGGTTATATTGGCGCGCCACCCGCGCCGTGGGCGTGTTCCCCCACCGCCTCGCGCCTCATCATCACCTGAGGAGAACGAGGGGAGCCATAAGCTCTAGTTTAATCACTTTACTAACCCTCAACCCTCCACATATTCTGGCCTGGCCAAGACATTACAGCCACTCGTGGCCTGGCCAAGACAGTACAGCCACTCGTGGCCTGGCCAAGACATTACAGCTGCTCGTGGCCTGGCCAAGACATTACAGCCGCTCGTGGTCTGGCCAAGACATTACAGCCACTCGTGGCCTGGCCAAGACATTACAGCTGCTCGTGGCCTGGCCAAGACATTACAGCCGCTCGTGGCCTGGCCGAGACATTACAGCCGCTCGTGGCCTGGCCAAGACATTACAGCCACTCGTGGCCTGGCCAAGACATTACAGCCACTCGTGGTCTGGCCAAGACATTACAGTTGCTCGTGGCCTGGCCAAGACATTACAGCCACTCGTGGTCTGGCCAAGACATTACAGCTGCTCGTGGCCTGGCCAAGACATTACAGCTGCTCGTGGTCTGGCCAAGACATTACAGCTGCTCGTGGCCTGGCCAAGACATTACAGTCCCTCGTGGTCTGGCCAAGACATTACAGCCGCTTGACAGACTAAAAGCCTATGGAGTTACATGACTGTAGGTGAGTAGGGGACAAGTCACAGCGGTGGGGCTAAGGATCCCCCATGTGTTCGTTACGTAGATGGGTACAGGATGGGTCAGTACCCATATATACACGGGCAGAAGACTCGCATCAGTTGCAGGGCGACTGGATTGACGACTACGGGCAGGTAGTCAGCATGTCCAGCCTCCTGTGACCCTTGGCTGGCTCGGCCGCGGCACTCGCCTTGCATATGCTGGACATAGACGTGTAAGGGAATAGGTCACCCATGTGTTGGCGCTTGTTGACATGGTAGAATTTGCTGGTGTGGGCTGTGTCGGGAGGGTGGGGGAAGGTGTCGTACGCTTAGGGGGAGAGAGAGAGAGAGAGAGAGAGAGAGAGAGAGAGAGAGAGAGAGAGAGAGAGTCATAACTATTTGTGTTACGGGTAGAGCGTTTACACTCCTGTTGCTACGTCTTAACTTTGTATATATGTATCATTGTTTGTCTCCATGTGTGTGTGTGTGTGTGTGTGTGTATTTGTGATTACGTATTTTTGATCACCTACTTTTGGAATAAGGGGAGTTGTACACTTTTGAGGGGCCCCATCTCTCACGTGTGTGCTGAGTAAAATATCGGGTGTGTGTGTATGTATGTGGTGAAGGTGGGAGTGAGGGGCGGGGAGCTGTGCGTGGCATTTAGGTAGGGGGGGGAGGGGGAGTTAGGACTGGTGGTAGGTCACACTTTTCAACGCCACACACACACATACCCTCAGTCACCCGCTTCCCCTCCTTTTTTTTGTTGTTTCCTTCACCTTATGACTGTTTTTCCATCAATTATTTATAGCCAACCTGGTGACGTATCTTGCCTTGGTTCAGAGGGCGGGCGGCGTCGCTCCCTCGCCCCTTCTGACCCCTCCTCCGTACATCGCTATGTGATTTTGTGTTGAAAGGTCGGGTGAAGAGTAGTAGATACTCCCATGTATATTGTATTACGTGATTCCTCCCTGACATCCATCCATCCGGACGGCGCGCCGTCAGCGCCTCACCTATCACCCAACCCTAGACCAACTCCCACCCCTGCCTCCTTCACGCCAATCCCTTCCTCTCTCTCCCTCCACCTCCCATGTCATTCATCATTCGCACTCGAGCTGAGCTTCCCATTTATATTTATTGTATTGCTTCCTGTACTTGCATGGGTATTATTGTATACTCCACCTGGCCCCTTCTTTTTCTCCTGACCATTATATTCCATGGATCATGGCTCTGTGTTCCTTGTGTGGCTGCTGGTATGTGTCACGTTGAGTGGCGTCAGTCCTACTGCCCCGTGCCCTCCGTAGCCTAGCGCCTGCTGTTTCCCATCCCTCCGCAGCCACTGTGGTGATCTCCCACTCCGCCATCAAGGTCTCCGCCCCGCTCCCTCTCTCCGTGTGGTGTAACGGTCGCTCCTTTCATGTCCATATTATTCTCTCTTCTTCCCCATTTGTCCCAGTTTTTTTTTTTTTGTTTCTTTACATCTTGTTCTTCCATTTCTGTTCATCAGTAGATATATCTTTACACCTTCCGCTGACCTGATGGGTCAGGTACACACACTACCTGGCCTTATTGCTTCCTCAGTGGCTGCTGCAGCTGTTTCGTTCATCTATACTTGCTTCCCTCTTTCCATCCTGTTCCTCTCCTTATTTCATCTTCCTGTTCCGTGCTTTCCTGTCCCCTCGTGTTGCCTGTTCCTGGTGTCCCGTCCCGTCCCGCCCGCGCTAGCGCCCCCTCTCTCACTGAGACAGATACATTAACCATCAGGTGTTGTGTCATCCGTGAGACAGGAAGCGCGCGGCCCCTCCGGCAGCGCTGGTGAATATTGTAGAGCCTCGGGGGGCGAGGGCTTGACCCACGCCCGCACGCTCCTCTCCTGCTAGAGAGGCCAGCTTTAGTCATGAATGGCGCCACATCTGCTCCATATGCATTCCCGAGGTTGTCATTTTTTAACTTTTCAATATATATATATATATATATATATATATATATATATATATATATATATATATATATATATATATATATATATAGCTGGAGTGTTGCAGATGTTGGGTATTTATTCCTCTCTTTGTACTATGTTACATCATCTCCGACACTTTTGTCTTGACACCCTTCGTCGTAAATCCTGCTTCTCTCGTCTTCACACTTGACCTTTTTACCTTTACCGTCCGTTCCCCCCAGCTCCCTCCCCGGGGTTGATGACCACACTGTTTACCTCCGTCGTGCAGTGGTCAGGGTGTCCTCCCTCAGCACAGCGCCAGTCCCGTTGATATGATGAGTGGTTGTGTCGTGTGCCTCCGCCCTGCGACCGTGTAGGCCTAACGTGCCCGGCTAACCTGAACCCCATTTAAAGTTAATCCCTCCCCTCCCCTCCGCTCGCTTTCCACCTCCACACTTTTCCTCCCCTGGCCTTTCGACCTGCCTCAACACATTCACTTTTTTTTCTCTTTTCATTTGTTATATAATATTGGCGCAGCCAACACCACGCACTCGTCCCACACCTCTCAGACACACACCCGACGTCCCACATGCACTTCGCAACCTCCTCATCCCCTGCCATGTACGTATATCCTCTTGCTCTGGTACATCATATCTTACTCATATTTCCGGACATTGTTCTACCTCGTGGCATCTCTTGACAACACCGCTCTGCGTCATTCCAATTTTCTATTTTCTCTCTCATGATTTTTCCTATTCAATCCCATAGACCTCCTGTGAAGGCGAGACGGAGAGACGATGATGATTTAGCACATGTAGTGATGTCGCGAGCATTATTACCCAGGCCGGAGCTCCGTGTTGCCCGGTTAGTCTCCCGTGCCGAGACCTTGAGGCTACAGCTGCCGTGTGTATATACCCGGATTCCCAGCGTCACATTTGACTGATATACAGGCCCTCCACCCATCTCCAGCCCGGCGTGAAGATCCTCGACGCCGTCACGCGTGACGCCCTTCTAACATGTCACACGTCACACTGTTCTTGACTGCCAAACGTGACACTGATCTAGAATGTTACACATGACGCGGTTAGCTGGGATCTCGTATGTCTTGCTGAATGTAGGGCTCTTTAAGCAGTCGACACCAACTCTCACTTTCATTGGGAAAATCACACGACGAATGAGAGGCCTTCCCTCTAAGCGTGGTGGTGTGTGTGTGTGTGTGTGTGTGTGTGTGTGTATGTGGGGGTGGGTGAGGGGGTAGATATCTATCTGTCTCTTATATATACATGGTGTGTGTGTGTGTGTGTGTGTGTGTGTGTATCACATGCCGTGGTTCAAAGTCCGTTGACAGCATGTCGACTCCTGTATATTTGTACCACATCGTTTCAGTTCTCTCCATCTCGTGAATGCCTTGTGCCCTCCTGCATGTGCAGGCACCGACCGCGCAATATGTGTATATGTAATCACCTACAGATTCGTCCAGTCCAACGTGTTTGTGAGCGAGGTTAGGTTAGGAGCACACCCAACCTAACCAATGCTAGGAGGGGCATATTTTCAAGTGATCCTGTGCAGCAGCCAGTTTGGTTTTCTTTCATAGTGACTTGTCTGGTACATGCAGAGGAATTATACATGCAGAACATACAAGCAACGCTGGAGTAATGTGGACCTCCAGGTTTTCCATACCGCCCTCAAACTCTTTTCATCCCATGCTTTTATTTCCTTTCTGTCCTTAGGTCTCTCTTTTTTCCCCTCCCTACCACTGTTTACCCTGGCGCCTCAAGATCACAATGTTTACATCACTGGAGTAGCTTTTAAAAGCAGTACTGCCTTGGTGGTGGTGTTGTAGAGTGCTTGTTTTTGGTGGTGGTGGTGATGTTAATGTGGTGTTGGAGAATGGTGGTGTAATGATGGGGGGGCTTTGATGTTCTCGACTAGCGGTCGCAATCGTGGTTCTTGTTGTTGTTGTTATGATGGTGATGGTGTGCGATATTGATGGTGGTGATGGTGTAGGAAGAGAAGTCTCGGGATGAGTGTGGTGGTGATAGTGATGGTGGTGATGATAGTGGTGGAGTAGTGATGCTGATAGTGGTAGGGAAAGGATGATGGTTGTAACCTCTCGTTCATCATTGCCCCGTACATAACAACTCCCTACATTTACAGTGATTAATTACCGATGGTGTGAGGCAGAACCCAGGCTCTTAGTAACCCTCCACAATCATTAAGATAACTCACCTCGAACGACCGCCCTCATCCAGATGCTCAAGAATGACGCATCAGATGTTTTTTATATCTGACAGGTATTTTACCCCAGCGTCCCTCCGTGTCTTTGCTGGTGTCGCATCATGAGAGCGACATCTTGTATAACCCGGCGTCTGACCTTGGTGGATGATGCCCAGGTGATCGAGTCTTGCCTCTTTGGATCCAATGTAGTACACACACGCACACACACACACATACACACAGTGTCATGGTCGAGGATTCGCACTGGCTGGCTGTGAGTCTGTGCGGTCGACTGTGTTCTTTCCCGTCATTTCCGAGTTGAGCAACTGGGAGGAACGTGAAGCCGCGCAACCAGTCTGTTGGCTAACGTCCCCGCACCCCACGCCTAGTGCCGGCCAGCGACAGACTTCAAATATTCGGCCGGCCTGGACCTGACCAGACCGGACCAGACCTCAAATATTTGGCCGGTCTGGACCTGACCAGACCGGACCCGACCTCCTCCTGTAACCCCCAAGACCAGATTTTCTGTGACTCCCAGCCCCGACCAGACCTCCTTTTGTGTCTCTGAGCCCCGACCAGACCACCTCCTGTGACTCCCAGCCCCGACCAGACCTCCTTTTGTGTCTCTGAGCCCCGACCACACCCCCTCCTGTGACTCCCAGCCCCGACCACACCCCTTCCTGTGGCTCTCCAGTCATAGAAGTAATGAATAGGCGCCATTACGCAACTGGCGTATAAAGACGTTACCATAACATAAGGCACCTTTAAGGGAACAGGGAGAAGAAATGTCTGTCTGTCTGTAACAGAACGGGAATCCACGAATAAATTTACTGCTTCACGTGTGCTCAGGGAGAGTGTGTTGAGTACATCTGAGTCGCCGAGTAGATATTTTTTTTTACAACATCGAATATGTTTAGTAACATTGAAACGAGCGGAGGAAAGGAATATATTTCCTCCCCCTTATTCCAAAGATTGCATCTGACACAGAACATTATGTTTAATACCAAAGCACATTACGTATGTTTCTGAATGAAGTCTGATGAAGTCAGGTTATTTACTGTCACAAGTTTGTGTCACACACACACACACACACATACACACACACACACACACACACACACACACACACACACACACATACATACATACATACATACATACATACATACATACATACATACACACACACACACACACACACACACACACACACACACATACACACACACACACACACACACACACATATACATACATACATACATACATACATACATACATACATACATACATACACACACACACACACACACACACACACACACACACACACACACACACACATTCATACATACATACATACATACATACACACACACACACACACACACACACACACACACACATATACATACATACATACATACACACACACACACACACACACACACACACGTCACATTTGCTGGAAGTTGATATGTTGTTGTGAGGGGGCGCTGCTTAATACACCAGTACCTGTTTGGGACGAAAAGTGAATGATATTTTTTTCTTGAGAGAGAGAGAGAGAGAGAGAGAGAGAGAGAGAGAGAGAGAGAGAGAGAGAGAGAGAGAGAGAGGTGGGGGGGGGGTGGGGGTCAGATTGGTCCATCCCTGGAAAGTATATTGGTGGGTGGAAGTCGAGGCCATCACCTGTACGTAGAAGGGTTGTCACTTTGGCTATCACGTCGCAGGCCCCCCCCCCCCAAGGGAGCTTTTGCCAATGATTATAAAATGGGAACCGAAGCCAAGATGCGACCATATCATTGTCCACGTCCCGCTGGGGGGGGGGTCGATACGACTGAATGCTTTTTGTTTATTTCTGTCCGAGAGACGTTGTCCTTGAAAGATCCTTCCATCTTCAGGAGGTCAGGATTTATTTTTAGTCTTTTATGAAGTTTTGTCATTTCGGGGTGGAGGAGGGGACGGGGTAAAGTAAAGGTCTGTCATACATATTTGCAAAGGTCGGTCATGCATTTTTTTTTCATGTATACACAGTTTCTGTCATGCATATTTTTTTTTTCTTCGTTTCTCCTGAGCTGCATATTAATATGAAGGATGTATTTTGTGTTTGTTTGTTTGTTTCATGTGTTTGACCGTTTTTCAGATGGCTGTTGGTAAAATGTTTTGTTCTGTGGATGTTTTGTCGTCCAGAGGCACTTTTAAGCACTCCTGTACAGTCCTTGAGCCATCATACCCAAGGGTCGTTCCCGTAGTACACACAGGTCGTGCCCAAGGGTCGTTCCCGTAGTACACACAGGTCGTGCCCAAGGGTCGTTCTCGTAGTACACACAGGTCGTGCCCAAGGGTCGTTCCCGTAGTACACACAGGTCGTGCCCAAGGGTCGTTCCCGTAGTACACACAGGTCGTGCCCAAGGGTCGTTCCCGTAGTACACACAGGTCGTGCCCAAGGGTCGTCCCATAGTACACACAGGTCGTGCCAAAGGGTCGTCCCATAGTACACACAGGTCGTGCCCAAAGGTCGTCCCGTAGTACACACAGGTCGTACCCAAGGGTCGTCCCGTAGTAAACACAGGTCGTGCCCAAGGGTCGTCCCGTAGTACACACAGGTCGTGCCCAAGGGTCGTCCCGTAGTACACACAGGTCGTGCCCAAGGGTCGTCCCGTAGTACACACAGGTCGTACCCAAGGGTCGTTCTCGTAGTACACACAGGTCGTGCCCAAGGGTCGTCCCATAGTACACACAGGTCGTGCCAAAGGGTCGTCCCGTAGTACACATAGGTCGTACCGTTTTGACCATAAACTTAAGATATTTAGTGACAGAAACTATGTATTTTCATAAAGCTTCCTCCGTACTCTGGTAAGCTCTTATCACAGCTCTACACGACTCAAGTACAAAACAAAAAAGAAATTATTTTTTGTTTTTTGATCACTTTAACATAAGTTACCCGTGTAATATTGTAAACCAAGACAGAATGGTATTCTATATGTATAATTTTCTGGATAGATGAACCCTCTATTATTATTATTATTAATATTATTATTATTATTATTATTATTATTATTATTATTATTAATGTTGTAGTTATTGTTGTTGGTGTTATAGTTATTACTTTTATTTTATTATTATTATTATTATTATTATTATTATTATTATTATTATTATTGTTGGTGTTATAGTTATTACTTTTATTATTATTATTATTATTATTATTATTATTATTATTATTATTATTATTATTATTATTATTATTATTATAGAACCGTAACCAATATGTACATCGTTCAGATGGAAATCATGAGGTGAGGGGACTCACGGAAGCCAGAGGTCATGTCAGGTTCAGTTAATAATGACCTGGGAACAGTGACGTCAGACTCGGAGGCTGTGTTTATCGTTGATGCTCACACGGATGTGGAGGCTTGTACGGGTTGTAGTCCCGGGGGTTCCAGCTGCTCCACGCTTCCTGGAGTGACTGGGTCGAACTGCATTGTAGGCTGCCGTCAAATTCTTCCACGCACAAGTTGGTTTTCCTTTAGAGCAGAAGATGGGATTTGTTGGGATTATATGTGGTTTTTTAAGTTCATGCTCGGGCGTTCCTTTAATTATACTCGGGCTTTCCTTTAATTGCACTAGGGCGTTCCTTTAATTATACTTGGCTGTTCCTTTAATCCTACCGTGGCGTTCCTTTAATTATACTCGGACGTTCCTTTAATCATACCGGGGCATTCCTTTAATCCTCCTGTCAAGCGTTCCTTTAATTATATTCGGGCGTTCCTCTAATTATACTCGGTCATTCCTTTGATTATTTTTCCCGAGACCTCCTCCCGTGTTCCCGTATTGACTAAATTGTGATGATAAAGGTTTAATGATAGATAACAGCCTCGTCGTCTCTAATGGTCATTTCCTGTTTAGTGATGAACGTTTGAAAATTGTTTTGTTTTCCAGACATGATTCTTAGGCGAATGATATGATGGCAGACTTTGAGTGACCCTTGAGTAAGGGTTAGTTCACGCGCTGACGTACCCAAGGATCGTACCGTCGTGTTCAAGGGTCACTCAGGGATCGTACCGTCGTGTTCAAGGGTCACTCAGGGATCGTACCGTCGTGTTCAAGGGTCACTCAGGGATCGTACCGTCGTGTTCAAGGGTCACTCAGGGATCGTACCGTCGTGTTCAAGGGTCACTCAGGGATCGTACCGTCGTGTTCAAGGGTCACTCAGGGATCGTACCGTCGTGTTCAAGTTTCGCTCAGGGATCGTACCGTCGAGTTCAAGGGTCACTCAGGGATCGTACCGTCGTGTTCAAGGGTCACTCAGGGATCGTACCGTCGTGTTCAAGGTTCGCTCAGGGATCGTACCGTCGAGTTCAAGGGTCACTCAGGGATCGTACCGTCGTGTTCAAGGTTCGCTCAGGGATCGTACCGTTGAGTTCAAGGGTCACTCAGGGATCGTACCGTCGTGTTCAAGGGTCACTCAGGGATCGTACCGTTGAGTTCAAGGGTCACTCAGGGATCGTACCGTCGAGTTCAAGGGTCACTCAGGGATCGTACCGTCGTGTTCAAGGTTCGCTCAGGGATCGTACCGTTGAGTTCAAGGGTCACTCAGGGATCGTACCGTCGTGTTCAAGGTTCGCTCAGGGATCGTACCGTTGAGTTCAAGGGTCACTCAGGGATCGTACCGTCGAGTTCAAGGGTCACTCAGGGATCGTACCGTCGTGTTCAAGGGTCACTCAGGAATCATACCGTCGTGTTCAAGGGTCGCTCAGGGATCGTACCGTCGTGTTCAAGGGTCGCTCAGGGATCGTACCGTCGTGCTCAAGGGTCACTCAGGGATCGTACCGTCGTGTTCAAGGGTCACTCAGGGATCGTACCGTCGTGTTCAAGGGTCACTCAGGGATCGTACCGTCGTGTTCAAGGGTCGCTCAGGAATCGTACCGTCGAGTTCAAGGGTCGCTCAGGGATCGTACCGTCGTGTTCAAGGGTCGCTCAGGGATCGTACCGTCGTGCTCAAGGGTCACTCGGGGATCGTACCGTCGTGTTCAAGGGTCACTCAGGGATCGTACCGTCGTGTTCAAGGGTCACTCAGGAATCGTACCATCGTGTTCAAGGGTCACTCAGGAATCGTACCGTCGAGTTCAAGGGTCGCTCAGGGATCGTACCGTCGTGTTCAAGGGTCGCTCAGGGATCGTACCGTCGAGTTCAAGGGTCACTCGGGGATCGTACCGTCGTGTTCAAGGGTCACTCAGGGATCGTACCGTCGTGTTCAAGGGTCACTCAGGAATCGTACCATCGTGTTCAAGGGTCACTCAGGGATCGTACCGTCGTGTTCAAGGGTCACTCAGGGATCGTACCGTCGTGTTCAAGGGTCACTCATGGGTCATACCCTCGTGCTCAAGGGGCAAAGAAGAATTGGTTCGAGGTTAGGTTTGTTATTCTCTTTATGAGAACTTTTTTTTCCCCAATATCTCGTCTTATGAAGCTCCTGTAACTTCTCCTGTCTTCCTCCCACGCCACCATCCCCCTCCAGTTCAGGGTGTGTGGTGGGCGTGAGGTCGGGCGCCGGCCTGATATGCCTGTGTGTGTGTGTGTGTGTGTGTGTGTGTGTGTGTGTGTGTGTGTGTGGATTACTTTAGCAGGTGGGGTGGCGGGCCACCCGTCCCAAACCTTTGGTTGTTTGTTGGAAGTTGTGGGCGCTGTTGCTGCCTTGGCTCCAAGTCGGCCCTCTTTCTACCCTTATGCTTTTGCCCTCTTCTTCTCCTCCTCCTCCTCCTGTCATTTTCTTCTGTCTGTTTACCTCCTCCTTTATTTCCTCCCTTCTTCTCATCCTGTGTTTTTATTTGCATGTTAATCGAATCGTATTGTCGGTATTTGGCCGACCTATCATTACCTAGCCGGGAATGGTAGAAGTTCGCCTGGAGTGCTGTTGTGTGTTTAAACTTATAAGGTTACTCTCTCTCTCTCTCTCTCTCTCTCTCTCTCTCTCTCTCTCTCTCTCTCTCTCTCTCTCTCTCTCTCTCTCTCTCTCTCTCTCTCATTTCCGTCTGGCCAAGGGGAAGAGTGAGGACATGGCGTACACTGGGATGTGTACCACGGGCCTGTGTGTGTGTGTGTGTGTGTGTGTGTGTGTACAAGAGGTACAGACAGTCACAAGATGTGGGCATGACTCCCACTGGTTCAATAATAGTCGGCCCTTGAGCAGGATGGTGCGATTCGTACGTACGATAGCCTAGCCCTTGACCAGACCCGTAAGGGTCAGTTCAAGGTTACGGGGTCAGGTCAAGGGGCTTAGGTCATCGTGCCTAACGACCGTGCCGTCGCACTCGAGCGCCGTATACCGTCGTGCTTAAGGGAGGGAAGATGGATTTCACAACGTACGTGTTATCCTGCAGTACTAGGCTAGCAGGAGGAAGGGCTGGGCTGGATTGCGAGACGTATCTCGTCATTATTATAGTATCCAGTTAACAAGAATACATCTCCAACATGTTCTTATTATGTGTATTTATTAAAGCCTGTCAGAAAACGGGAAAGTAGACCAAGAGGAAGTGATGAAGTAGTAGTATTAGGTTGGGAAGTGAAGCAGTCATGCTTAGAGGCTAGCGAATCGACTCCTGCATCGCATATAATGCCTTTCATAAGATGTCTGTCATGCCCCATAGACCGACGTGGGAACAGCGCAGCTGGAACGTAAACTGCATTGCACCAATATATCTGGGACCAGATCCGGGACAGTTACGGCCCAGACGACTGAACTGGGACCAAGTATAAGAAAACTCTTACAAAATTGAGACTTCAGACTTATCGGTCCCAACCTTAGACGATTCGGACCAGGTCCGAGACGTCTCGGTCCAATTTTGAGACAAATCGGACCGTATATTTATTGTCAGGTCTTAGTCGGAAGTCAAGAATATTTTTTTGAAATATTGGAATGTCGTCTTTGGTTGAAGTATCGCTTTTGTTACTGCAGCACAGCAAGTTACGTGTTTTGATAGACCATAATGAGAAGAATGATTTAATACGTTGTAGTCAGATCGAAATCTTACGTTCTTGTGTTGTCAAACGATAATTACTGCAGGAACTCGCAGGAATATGTTAATTGTACAATTATGAAGACAAGGTAGTTGAGTTTGCCCTTAAATACCTTGAGAGAAACGGTTGGATGATGTCTGTGATGAAGGATTAATTCGGTGAACGCCTTTGGGTACTCAATTCCGTAGAGGACTTGCTCCCACACGGAATTAAGTCGCTCGTGATGGGGGGAATGAGAGTAATTTCTGGCGCGTTGCTCACCAGTAATGCGCCCCTAGCCAGCCTTCCAGCGGCCCCGGAGACTCTGGTGCTGGAGAACTGATTACTGGGTTATGTAGACCCTGGCTTACTACCGGCGTATGGTAGGTCTACACACGTGGGTCCACGTTTTTGCTCCTCACTGATTTTAGACATTGTCTGTCATGCTAATTACTCGCGCAAGGTGGGGAGCGGGGGAGAGAGATAGGGTGCCACAAGTTATTGTTGGAGTGTCGGAAGGCATGGGGGGAGGAGTGTCGGAAGGCATGGGGGGAGGAGTGTCGGAAGGCATGGGGGAGGAGTGTCGGAAGGCATGGGGGGAGGAGTGTCGGAAGGCATGGGGGGAGGAGTGTCGGAAGGCATGGGGGGAGGAGTGTCGGAAGGCATGGGGGGAGGAGTGTCGGAAGGCATGGGGGGGAGGAGTGTCGGAAGGCATGGGAGAGGAGTGTCGGAAGGCATAGGGGAGGGACGTGTAAGGCATGGGGGGAGGAGCATGGAAGACATGGGGGGAGGAGTGTCGGAAGGCATGGGAGAGGAGTGTCGGAAGGCATAGGGGAGGGACGTGTAAGGCATGGGGGGAGGAGTGTCGTAAGGCATAGGGGGAGGAGCGTGGAAGGCGTAGGGGGAGGAGTGTCGCAAGGCATAGGGGAGGAGCGTGGAAGACATGGGGGGAGGAGCGTGGAAGGCGTGGGGGAGAAGTGTCGGAAGGCATAGGGGGAGGAGCGTGGAAGACATGGGGGGAGGAGTGTCGTAAGGCATAGGGGGAGGAGCGTGGAAGGCGTGGGGGAGAAGTGTCGGAAGGCATAGGGGGAGGAGCGTGGAAGACATGGGGGGAGGAGTGTCCGTAAGGCATAGGGGAAGAGCGTGGAAGACATGGGGGGAGGAGTGTCGCAAGGCATAAGGGGAGGAGCGTGGAAGGCGTAGGGGGAGAAGTGTCGGAAGGCATAGGGGGAGGAGCGTGGAAGACATGGGGGGAGGAGTGTCGCAAGGCATAGGGGGAGGAGCGTGGAAGGCGTAGGGGGAGAAGTGTCGGAAGGCATAGGGGGAGGAGCGTGGAAGACATGGGGGAGGAGTGTCGCAAGGCATAGGGGAAGAGCGTGGAAGGCGTGGGGGGAGGAGTGTCGGAAGGCATAGGAGGAGGAGCGTGGAAGACATGGGGGGAGGAGTGTCGCAAGGCATAGGGGGAGGAGCGTGGAAGGCGTGGGGGGAGAAGTGTCGGAAGGCATAGGGGGAGGAGCGTGGAAGACGTGGGGGGAGGAGCGTGGAAGACGTGGGGGGAGGAGTGTCGTAAGGCATAGGGGGAGGAGCGTGGAAGGCGTAGGGGGAGAAGTGTCGGAAGGCATAGGGGGAGGAGCGTGGAAGACATGGGGGAGGAGTGTCGCAAGGCATAGGGGAAGAGCGTGGAAGGCGTGGGGGGAGGAGTGTCGGAAGGCATAGGGGGAGGAGCGTGGAAGACATGGGGGGAGGAGTGTCGCAAAGCATAGGGGGAGGAGCGTGGAAGACATGGGGGGAGGAGTGTCGCAAGGCATAGGGGAAGAGCGTGGAAGGCGTGGGGGGAGGAGTGTCGGAAGGCATGGGGGGAAGAGCGTGGAAGGCGTAGAGGGAGGAGTGTCGCAAGGCATGGGGGGAGGAGTGTCAGCAGACGTGATAGTTGGGGATTGATTGTGAGACTACAAGTTTCAACATGGCCCAGGAAGTCGGCGACAGTATCTCGCGAACACAAGCTGCGTGGAACACACACACACACACACACACACACACACACACACACACACACCTGTGACAACAACATGAGGCAGACTACAACAACAGCAACAACACTACACCAGCACCGCCTCACTCCTCGTCATACACCCCACACTGGTGACACGGCCGGTATCTTCCTGCCCCTCTCCTCTCCCCATCACTACGGTCGTCTCCCCTCGTCTCGTCGTCGTCACCAACCCCATCAACAGCTCCCCCGACCCTAGTTTTCTTCTGCCCCAGTTCTGTTGCTGCTCCCCCATTCCCCAGCTCCTGACCAGCTTCACTAACAATAACGGTGCCAGCATCGGGAAGGCCATTGTCTTGGTCGTCCTCCTCCTCCTCCGGCACAACGTCGATGTCATCATTGTCATGCACTTCATCGTGGACTTTATCTTCATCATCGTCGTCGTGTTTGGGCGTCCTCTCCAGCTGCATATGCCACCTCACTCCCACGATCACCCAGGCCTTTCCTGCTCCCCCTCCCAGCAGCTCCTGCTGTAGCAGGGTGATCACTGCCTCCCTTGTGTTTACCTCGCTGCGGCTGTTGGCCCCGCCACACCACAGACTCCCAGCCACTTCCATCTTGTTGACGCACGTAATGTGGTGTCTTGAGATTTGCCGATGGATTTCCTGGTGGGGAGAGAGAGAGAGGTCCTTCTTGTTTTGCAGTGTTGATTCAGGTGTCTCTGGTCATAACCTAGTACATGCTAAAGGTCATGACTTGACTTGTAACCTGTAAACTACAGGTCATGACTTAGTCCACAACATTCTTTTGCCCCACGAGGCACTGCAGGCCATGACCTGGTCTACAACCCTCTCGTAGCCCTACGAGTCAAGCCACAGTAGATGTACGTGAGGGAATGGTGGCTTCCTTTAGTGTGGCTCATTGCGGTGTCGTTCTCATTTTGTGTTCCATATTAATGTAACACATCGTTTGTGTTTCTCACCATTTTGACTTCCCATTGTGGTTCACTTGTTACGGTCGAAGTAGCTTGGTTCCCTTGGCCCTCAGCGGCTCTGTGGTAGCACTCCCTCTTCCTGTTCTCTGGGCCAAGGTTCGAGTCTTGCTGCAGGTAGTTCTCACCACTGTGTATCGCTGTGGGTCTGGTTCTAACCAGTGGAACCCCCTCAAGTTTGTTTCTAAGTGTTGTGATGCGTGAAGTGTGAGCTCATACTCACACTTGTATGGCTGTCACCATGGGAAGGGATATCTAAGGGGGTGAACGCCTTTCCCCCACCTCGACATATATATATATATATATATATATATATATATATATATATATATATATGTATATATGTGTGTGTGTGTGTGTGTACAGTTATTCTAACCTTTCTAGTCTTGAAAAATAAATGTATATTTAATTGTTTCAGCGGTTTACACATGAGACCACTAAAACAGCCGCGTCATTTTCTCCACCTTCCTGAAGTACTGACAAGATGTTTATCATAACGAAATCTTCTCTGTAAAAGGACCTGGATTTAGTTTTTTGAACACCACTCCCTTCATTGTTGTACTCGGCTGTTCTGTGTTATCAGTTATCGTAAAAATAATTTGTATTCATAAATAGTCGCCGGTTAAGTACTGAACCCCACCTCTTTACAACAGCTATTTTCGATTTTATGAGAATTTATGTTCGTGATCTGTTTTAACAACCACATAACTAAACGCGCTAAGTTCTCTTCTTTATCTTGGATACTTCATGATATTCCCCCTTCCGTCTTCTTTCCTTCCTGGCTCTCACTACTGTGACCAATTTAATTCTCACATCTACATTTCTTTCCAGTGGGAGTCTGTCGTGTACTTCTCTCCAGTGTTAGTCTTAAATGGCGCACATTTAGAATTCGCAAATACACACAAGGGCTTTTCTTGCCAGTGTGTTATTATGATAGACTTTTTTTTCGTACTTTTTTTTCATGTTTTTCCCAGTTGACGTCAGTACGACACGCTAGCGTCGGTCGTTTTGCCTTTTTTTTTATTTTGGGTAACAACCATTGTTTTTACCAGCGAAGATACGACCCTTAGCTTTGATGCTTGGCCAACGTATCTAAGGGTCGTACCGGCGTGCTCAAGGGTCGTACATTCGCGCACAAGGGTCGCACTGCAGGTGTTTGAATTATTGTTGGTAGACTAGTCCAACTGCCTCAGTATAGGGAAATTAAGAAATTCAAACAAACACGGAGTACCGGATACACACGAAGCATCATTATATATCAGGGAGGCAAGTAAAATGTTCACGAATGATAAATCTTGCTGACCTTCAGCTGTTTCAAGAAAAATGGTGTTAGGCTGGATCCTGCGAACCTTCATCGCAAGGGATTCGAACCCAGCATTGGGCAAACGTAGTCTCGCAGCGAAGGTGACATAGCAAATCTGGAATGGGAAAAACATTTAAAGTTGCAGTTAAACAATTAAAAAAAAAATAGTACACTACACACTAGTGAAGATGACTGAAATCACATTTATTCCCTTTAGTACAGAAGGTATAAAGATGATACAACATAATTTGTTTTTTTTTATACGATAATCCAAGAAGATTCAGGAAAATTATATAATAAACTAGCAAGCGTAAAATAAGTACAGTAACTAAATGTAGTTAATATCTCTGGCCTGAAAATGAACATACACAAAGTAAACTTAGAAAAGATCAAACAGATTTAGTGGATACATAGGCCTGCGTGCTGGGGTCTTAAAGATGGCTTGCTAGGTCAGAGGAGGAGCTGCAATGTGGATTGGTTACAGAAAACGAGATGTGTTGTTAGAAACGAGCTTCTCAAATAGATCTCATGGGTAAGGTAAGGTAAGGTAAGGTAAGCGTGACTCCTCGCAAGAGTGGTCCCCACGGGTGTGACTTCCTGCATTGTGAAGCTAAGGATTGTGGTTATCAGCCGTGTGTGACACGTATGGCTCTCCCTCGTGTGAGTCATAGAAGTGTGGTTCTCTCTAGTGTGACCCTCTTCCTCCCTCCCCAAGTGGTGGTGTTCTCTCGTGCGATCCCCAGTGGGTGTGGTAGCCACTACTATTGATTCTCAGCACTGGTACTTACTAATATAACTCTCACTTCATATAACCAAGAATGATTTACAATCAAGACTTAGAAGGATGTATTAAGTATACGAATTTGGCTATGAGAAGGACGTGTTAAGTATACGAATTTGGCTATGAGAAGGACGTGTTAAGTGTACGAGTTTGGCTATGAGAAGGACGTGTTAAGTATACGAGTTTGGCTATGGAGCAAAGGCAAACCCTCAACTGGAAAAAAGTTAATTGTACTTTTATCTGATGATGTCAGTGGTCACGTCCCGCCAGCCGTGTGTACCCTAGTCCACAGTGTCTCCTCCCACAGTAAGATAACTCACCTTCCTGTGTCAGTCACTGAGAGGGTCGAATTCACGACGGAACTGGGTAAAAACTAGTGGAGGAAGTTACGCCCTGTCGCAGGTTCCCAGCCATTCACTAACTTTCCATATCATCATCTCTCTTGCATCACCAACTCCTACTAGGCTAGCGCCTTCGCATTGCCTTATTATTCGATTAGTCCCGTGTGCACAGCGGTACATCCCATGGTGTTGATGGCGTGCGTTTTGATCTGACCCATTAAGGTCAGGTTAGAGGTCATGTCATCATATCCTGAGGTTGTGCCCTCGTGTTCAAGGGTTGTATTCTCGTTCACGGAAAAGGTTAACATTTTTGGTTATTACTTTTCTTCTTCGTGTTACCTCAGTACTACGGTTGAAAATTAGTTTAGTTAATTTAATTAATAGAATAAGAAATAAGTAAAGGGAGAAAGAGTTACAGTACCATTAAGTGCACTGTCTCTCCCGCCATTCTGTAATTATGAGGGAACCCCCCCCAGACCGTGGGGTGGCCTTTGAAGACCAGGGAAAACGTGAGGTTAACGAAATTCGTACATATATGACAACCAGACCTGATGCGTCATACGCTAGTCTCCTTTGCACTACGGTAGGAGAACCATTGATACTTCATTTAGGTGTGTAGAGGTGTGCAGGAGCAACGTAGAACTTTGGCATCGTCTTACAGAGTAAAGTGTGGGGACGACGCTTGTATGTTGATGTTCGCCACCTTTCGTTAAAGCATTTAGAATGAATCCACATCGAGCTTAGAACGTTATGTGGTCTAGTGTCGTCTGTTACAAGGAAATCAGCGTGATTTGTTCACACACTCACTTCTCTTGACTTATACACAGATCACGATGAATGATATTCGTTCATTTCTTTACGTTATAACAGCCCAGCAGTTTTCGTGTGTGGCGATGATGGAAGATAAATCGAGGTAATCCACGGAACACCCGGCACATTTTCGCGTTGAAAGTAGCTGGAGAAAGCGAACCACCGCTTGAAACATGTCAAGACTAAATCAAGCAAAATATTCCTGTGTAAGCTTTATTTTATGTTTGTTTTGCGCCAACAAAATGTAGAAACCAAATTGATAGCTTCATTAAAGAGAAAATATAAGCGCAACAATTTTAGAACCCTAGAAAAATATCAAAGATTGGTTATGGTAGACTGCGAATTATAGTCTAGGAAGTTGCTTGGAACAAAAGAAAGAAATGTGAGTGTTATACCATGGAGTTTGCCTCTATTTTTTAGGGAAAACTTACTAGTTCTTTCTTTCCCCCACACAAATTTGTCTTTTTCTCGAAAACTGAAACGACGCTGCTGAAGGAAAATTGTATATGCAGTATTAAGTTAGCACAAGGAAAGTTTTTTCATACTCGTTCGCTGTTTTCTGCACGAGCAGGGTAGCCATCGGTAACAGATGAATGAATCTTTAAGGAAAAATCCACGCTTTGTTCCTTGAAAATACATATGCCGTATTCTTACTGCCTCATACCCAGGGATGAAGTAAATAATTACTCCATTCCTTCCTATTTTTGTGGAAATAGGCACCAGCAAACTGTATATATATATATATATATATATATATATATATATATATATATATATATATATATATATAATATAATATAATATAAATTCATGTTGAAATAACCACCGCATACCAGCACTACTGACAAGTGCTTGTGATTCATTTCGGTAACTTTATAATAGCTCACTTTATCATGAATTTCCGTTCATCATAAGCGGTCAGCATTAAAGGTCAAGTGGAGGTGGTAGGAGAGGTGGGTGGTGGGTCTCAAGTACAGTACATCTGCACTCCCCGTGCTTTACAACCATGACCTTAACATACACATGACTCTCTCTCTCTTTGACATATCTGATGTGCTTGTGTGTCTTGAGGAAGGACGCTCAAGTCACATATTGATAGCCACGCACGCTGCCTCAAAAGTCTTCCCGACTCCATAACGACCATATTCGTATCGTGAGCAGGCTCATACATCTTCAGACTTTTCCTAGTCTCTTATTTTTTTTCCCCCTTTCATAATCCTCTCTCTATTTCGGTTAAGGCTTGGCCATGATGTGGGCTTCTGTCCCTGACTGGAGCCACCAACCTAAAAAAAAAATGAACTGACTGACCTCTTCTGGGTCATCATAACCAAAGGTCGTACTGTCGTGTCCAAGGGTCGTATCTTTATGCTCGTGGGTCGTAGCCTTGATTGATTTGTCGTACCCTTGTGTTCATAAGTGTCTCACACTGTCTCACTCAGGATGCTGAAGCTCTGCCCCAGTGTTAAAGATACGTTTACCTGGTTTGATGGATTGAGTGAATGTTACTTCGTGGACGGATCTGCGTGTGTTGTGTTGGTGAGCTGCTGCTGCTCCTGCCGGCGTCCGTCCCTTCGTGGGCCCGAGACACCCCAGCCCCCCCTCACAACAGCTCCTTCACTGGGGTAAAGAGGAAGGGGGACGGAGGGATGTATGGACGGGGTAGGTTAGGCTCATAAAGAAAACCTTGTGAATGGAAGAGCAATTAGTATGGTTGATGGACGAGGGAGCAGAGGCTGGTTGAAAGGGCGAAGTAAGGGTAATACAGCTGGTCGAAATGGAGAGGGAACCATTGCCCTTTAGTCGGGATCGATCGTTGCCGATAAAACGAGACGTAATGAATAGATAAAAGCGGCAAATGAAAAATGTAAAGGGGATAATTCGGAAAACAATACAAGGGACTGGCTAGTAGAAGAGGAAAGGAGAGTATGAAGGTGGTGGTGTTTTTGGTAAAGAATGTTTGGTAATCAGCCTGCTGTTGGGTAAGGGGCCCACATCCACGACGATTGTCATCAGACAGGCTAAAATCGTCCCCCTCTTCCTTTTTATGAAATATTTCCATACACATAAATTCTTTGCAGCTTTTGTCGTGGCTGTTTTGTTGATCATGTCACGTCGATGTAATTGGATTGTGCTTGAGATTAACTGAATCAGCCTTAGTAAACAAAGCTCTTTCAGCGCCACAATACGACAGCTGGGTATGATGATATTTCTGATCAGGCAATCCTACCCTTGGGTTGTATCGTTTGATCAAGGACCGGTGCACCGTCTTCCTCAGAAGGTTGTAAGGAAACTGTATATAAAGTTTATATATATATATATATATACGTGACGATGATGATGATTGTGTGTGTGTGTGTGTGTGTGTGTGTGTGTGTGTGTGTGTGTGTGTGTGTGTGTGTGTGTGTGTGTGTTTAATGTTTGTACATTACGGGGAGGGAGTTATACATTTTAGGGATCACTACCTCTTAACCTTGTATGTTGTCAGCATTCACCTCTTCACGATTCAGCTTATTCCGATCATCCACAAGGTTGGTACTCTGAAAGTACTTCTTTTTACACATTTTCTGACGTGTTTCTTGCTTGGTATCTTCTTGTGGCCTCAGGATGCTGTGTTTTTGCAGCTTTCGAAGAACTGGTCGCTGTTGACGTCATCAAACTGGTGTATGTGCGTGTGATTGCTGTTTGTGCTAAAAGTAGCGAGTTTTATACTCGTGTTGCCCCGTTTCTTGACCTTATATAAACGTACCATGTCTCTACTTCTGCACACACACACACACACACACACACACACTTTAACCTGTGTGTGTGTGTGTGTGTGTGTGACGAGTCGGGTAGATGGGAAAGCTCTCTTGTGTTTTGCATCGTTTTTCATGTCCTCTTCGTTCATTTCCCGCTGTCCACCCGCCCATGACCGTAAGGGAAGAACCTGAGCATTTTGCGTCGAGGGCTCTCACCGAGCAGCTCGTATACATACACACACGTCAGCACTTACCCTCCAGCCCTCGGGCAATACGACGTATCCAGTGTGACCACAGACAAGATGATGATGATGATGATATGCAGTTGGCACACGCTTGATCGGGTGCCGCTCATATCCTCCAGGGCTCGACAATAATACGACGACCCCTGTGCTCAATGGTGTGGTATTGTCAGGAGATCTGGTGAATACCCCTGGTCCTTTAAGAGAGAGGTTCAGGTCGAAGACCAGGCTGTTATATCCGTGGGTCGTATCGTCGTGCTTAAGGCTCCCTCTGTCGTGATTATAAGGGGTCGTACCATACTACTTAAAAGGTTTTATACCATCATGCAGAAGGGGTCAGTGTTTATTGACTGGAGAAAGGTGGTTAGCTCCGGTACACAGGCAGAGAACCCGTAGATACGGGAAAAAATATTCCCTAAACTTTCCCTGTTGGCAATAGTTTACTCGTCATGTAACTTGTTATATAATTCCACGAGTGTGGCCGGTTCCTTAATACTCTTCAACCTCGTTTGCGTCACCATCCACAGGAGCACGTCACTCTGGCCGGCTGGAATTAATGAAGATGGTCGTTATCTTTTTCGATTACACACACACACACACACACACACACACACGTATATATATATATATATATATATATATATATATATATATATATATATATATATATTTTTTTTTTTTTGCCGCTGTCTCCCGCGTTTGCGAGGTAGCGCAAGGAAACAGACGAAAGAAATGGCCCAACCCACCCCCATACACATGTATATACATAGTCCACACACGCAAATATACATACCTACACAGCTTTCCATGGTTTACCCCAGACGCTTCACATGCCCTGACTCAATCCACTGACAGCACGTCAACCCCGGTATACCACATCGGTCCAATTCACTCAATTCCTTGCCCTCCTTTCACCCTCCTGCATGTTCAGGCCCCGATCACACAAAATCTTTTTCACTCCATCTTTCCACCTCCAATTTGGTCTCCCACTTCTCCTCGTTCCCTCCACCTCCGACACATATATCCTCTTGGTCAATCTTTCCTCACTCATTCTCTCCATGTGCCCAAACCATTTCAAAACACCCTCTTCTGCTCTCTCAACCACGCTCTTTTTATTTCCACACATCTCTCTCACCCTTACGTTACTTACTCGATCAAACCACCTCACACCACACATTGTCCTCAAACATCTCATTTCCAGCACATCCATCCTCCTGCGCACAACTCTATCCATAGCCCACGCCTCGCAACCATACAACATTGTTGGAACCACTATTCCTTCAAACATACCCATTTTTGCTTTCCGAGATAATGTTCTCGACTTCCACACATTCTTCAAGCCTCCCAGGACTTTCGCCCCCTCCCCCACCCTATGATCCACTTCCGCTTCCATGGTTCCATCCGCTGCCAGATCCACTCCCAGATATCTAAAACACTTTACTTCCTCCAGTTTTTCTCCATTCAAACTTACCTCCCAATTGACTTGACCCTCAACCCTACTGTACCTAATTACCTTGCTCTTATTCACGTTTACTCTTAACTTTCTTCTTTCACACACTTTACCAAACTCAGTCACCAGCTTTTGCAGTTTCTCACATGAATCAGCCACCAGCGCTGTATCATCAGCGAACAACAACTGACTCACTTCCCAAGCTCTCTCATCCCCAACAGACTTCATACTTGCCCCTCTTCCCAAAACTCTTGCATTCACCTCCCTAACAACCCCATCCATAAACAAATTAAACAACCATGGAGACATCACACACCCCTGCCGCAAACCTACATTCACTGAGAACCAATCACTTTCCTCTCTTCCTACACGCACACATGCCTTACATCCTCGATAAAAACTTTTCACTGCTTCTAACAACTTTCCTCCCACACCATATATTCTTAATACCTTCCACAGAGCCTCTCTATCAACTCTATCATATGCCTTCTCCAGATCCATAAATGCTACATACAAATCCATTTGCTTTTCTAAGTATTTCTCACATACATTCTTCAAAGCAAACACCTGATCCACACATCCTCTACCACTTGTGAAACCACACTGCTCTTCCCCAATCTGATGCTCTGTACATGCCTTCACCCTCTCAATCAATACCCTCCCATATAATTTACCAGGAATACTCAACAAACTTATGCCTCTGTAATTTGAGCACTCACTCTTATCCCCTTTGCCTTTGTACAATGGCACTATGCACGCATTCCGCCAATCCTGAGGCACCTCACCATGAGTCATACATACATTAAATAACCTTACCAACCAGTCAATAATACAGTCACCCCCTTTTTTAATAAATTCCACTGCAATACCATCCAAACCTGCTGCCTTGCCGGCTTTCATCTTCCGCAAAGCTTTTACTACCTCTTCTCTGTTTACCAAATCATTTTCCCTAACCCTCTCACTTTGCACACCACCTCGACCAAAACACCCTATATCTGCCACTCCATCATCAAACACATTCAACAAACCTTCAAAATACTCACTCCATCTCCTTCTCACATCACCACTACTTGTTATCACCTCCCCATTTGCGCCCTTCACAGAAGTTCCCATTTGCTCCCTTGTCTTACGCACTTTATTTACCTCCTTCCAGAACATCTTTTTATTCTCCCTAAAATTTAATGATACTCTCTCACCCCAACTCTCATTTGCCCTCTTTTTCTCCTCTTGCACCTTTCTCTTGACCTCCTGTCTCTTTCTTTTATACATCTCCCACTCAATTGCATTCCTTCCCTGCAAAAATCGTCCAAATGCCTCTCTCTTCTCTTTCACTAATAATCTTACTTCTTCATCCCACCACTCACTACCCTCTCTAATCAACCCACCTCCCACTCTTCTCATGCCACAAGCATCTTTTGCGCAATCCATCACTGATTCCCTAAATACATCCCATTCCTCCCCCACTCCCCTTACTTCCATTGTTCTCACCTTTTTCCATTCTGTACTCAGTCTCTCCTGGTACTTCCTCACACAAGTCTCCTTCCCAAGCTCACTTACTCTCACCACCCTCTTCACCCCAACATTCACTCTTCTTTTCTGAAAACCCATACAAATCTTCACCTTAGCCTCCACAAGATAATGATCAGACATCCCTCCAGTTCCACCTCTCAGCACATTAACATCCAAAAGTCTCTCTTTCGCGCGCCTGTCAATTAACACGTAATCCAATAACGCTCTCTGGCCATCTCTCTTACTTACATACGTATACTTACGTATATCTCGCTTTTTAAACCAGGTATTCCCAATCATCAGTCCTTTTTCAGCACATAAATCTACAAGCTCTTCACCATTTCCATTTACAACACTGAACACCCCATGTATACCAATTATTCCCTCAACTGCCACATTACTCACCTTTGCATTCAAATCACCCATCACTATAACCCGGTCTCGTGCATCAAAACCACTAACACATTCAGCTGCTCCCAAAACACTTGCCTCTCATGATCTTTCTTCTCATGCCCAGGTGCATATGCACCAATAATCACCCATCTCTCTCCATCAACCTTCAGTTTTACCCATATTAATCGAGAATTTACTTTCTTACATTCTATCACATACTCCCACAACTCCTGTTTCAGGACTCCTTCCCTTGCTCTTGTCCTCTCACTAACCCCTGACTTTACTCCCAAGACATTCCCAAACCACTCTTCCCCTTTACCCTTGAGTGTATGTATATATATATATATATATATATATATATATATATATATATATATATATATATATATATATATATATTATCCCTGGGGATAGGGGTGAAAGAATACTTCCCACGCATTCCTCGCGTGTCGTAGAAGGCGACTAGAGGGGACGGAAGCGGGGGGCCAGAAATCCTCCCCTCCTTGTATTTTTTTAACTTTCTAAAATGGGAAACAGAAGGAGTCACGCAGGGAGTGCTCATCCTCCTCGAAGGCTCAGACTGGGGTGTCTAAATGTTTGTGGATGTAACCAAGAGGTGAAAAAAGGAGATAGGTAGTATGTTTGAGGAAAGGAACCTGGATGTTTTGGCTCTGAGTGAATATATATATATATATATATATATATATATATATATATATATATATATATATATATATATATATATATATATATATATATACATACATATATGTATATATATATATTATATATGCTTGTGTGTGTGTGTATTTTTTCATAATGAATTTACTGAGTGATGATGATAGTCTGTTTTTCTCATTATTGTTATTATTATTATTATTATTATTATTGATGTTGATACATGATAATGATAATAGTAACAGTAATAATTAGGATGAGTCGTATGACCATCCATTGCTTATGGAGACGGCCATTGTCAGGCTGTGAGGTAGCTGCTGGCAAGACTACCTCTCCACTGTAACGTACGACCCCAAACTAAATATCCCGAACCTAAAGGGATCGTTCATGGTCCGTGATGTAAAGGGTGTGTACGCCTACCCGGCGGCCACCGAATTTAAAGCCTTTATACAGAAGTGAATAGGGGCGCTTTTGACTGGTCTCTCTCGAAAAGGTTTACTCTGAAGAGGCACCGAAGTTCAGCTGAATTCGTTTACCAATACGTATATCCGCTCTGCAGTGGCTCATTCTTTCGTATACGCGCGCCATTGCACATGTTGTATCACTTTGTGTATTTCCTCAGGGCTCCCACATATTTATTTATGACTTTATAATTGATTACCCTAGTAGCTTTCTAATTGCTTCTGTAGTCTATAGCTGCGCTACTCCCAGTACCAGGGAAATATAGGCTCTTTTGGAGGCGTGAGTTCTATGGTGAGATTGTACTCGACGCAGCCTTGCCAAAATGTCTTTACACTCGCTGCGTAACCTTTAGCAGGCAGAGTGCGGTTATATATATATATATATATATATATATATATATATATATATATATATATATATATATATATATATATATATATTTATATATATATATATATATATATATATATATATATATATATATATATATATATATATATATATATATTTAGAGAGAGAGAGAGAGAGAATAGGGGAGAAAGAATACTTCCCACGTATTCCCTGCGTGTCGTAGAAGGCGACTAAAAGGGGAGGAAGCGGGGTCTGGAAATCCTCCCCTCCCGATTGTAATTTTCCAAAAGAAGGGACAGAGAAGAGAGCCAAGTGAGGATATTTCCTCTAAGGCTCAGTCCTCTGTTCTTAACGCTACCTCGCTAACGCGGGAAATGCGAATATGTATGAAAGAAAAAAGATTTTATATATATATATATATATATATATATATATATATATATATATATATATATATATATATATATATATATATATAATGTTTTTCTTTTTTCTTTCATACTATTCGCTATTTCCCGTGTTAGAGAGGTAGCGTTAAGAACAGAGGACTGGGCCTTTGAGGGAATATCCTCAACTGGCCCCCTTCTATGTTCCTTCTTTTAGAAAATTAAAATCGGGAGGGGAGGATTTCCAGACCCCGCTTCCTCCCCTTTTAGTCGCCTTCTACGACACGCAGGGAATACGTGGGAAGTATTCTTTCTCCCCTATCCCCAGGGATAATATATATATATATATATATATATATATATATATATATATATATATATATATATATATATATATATATGTATATTCAAACTTTATCGCCGTTTCCGTTTCCGCGTTAGCGACGTAGCGCCAGGAAACAAAGAAAGTCACATCCGCTCACGTGTATATATATATATATATATGTATACTCAAACATACACATGTACATATTCGTACTTGTTCGCCGTCATCCATTCTCGACGTCACTCCGCCCCACAGGAAACGGCACTCGTCGCCCCATGCGACAGCGAGGAAGCACTGGGAAACATACGAAGAAAAGCCACGTCCGCTCATATCCATATTCTAGCTGTCATGTGTAATGCACGGAAACCACAGCGCCCAATCCACGCCCAGGCGCCACAGACCTTTCCATGGTTTACCCAGGACGGGTCACATACCCTGGTTAAGTCGACACGTCAACCCCAGTATACAACTTCTTTCCAGTTCACGGTATTCCGTGTACGCCTTTCACCCCATTCTATTAATAGCTGTGTACGCTTTTCACCCCACTATTCCGTGCACGCCTTACCCTCCAGTATGTTTAGACCCTGATCGCTCAAAATCTTTTTCATTCCATCCTTCCACCTCTAAATAGGTCTCCCCGTTCTTCTTGTCCCCTCCACTTCTGACACATTTATCCTCTTTGTTAACCTTTTCCTCACTCACTCTCTCCGTCCAAACCATTTCAGCACTCTCTCTTCTGCTCTCCCAACCACACTTTTTTTTTTATTTCCACATATCTCTGCTGTGTAGGTATGCATATTTGCGTGTGTGGACGTATGTATATACATGTGTATGAGGGTGGGTTGGGCCATTTCTTTCGTCTGTTTCCTTGCGCTACCTCGCAAACGCGGGAGACAGCGACAAAGCAAAAAAAAAAAAAAAAAAAAATCTCTGCTTCTCTTTTATCACATACTCGATCAAAACACCTTACGCCACATGTTGTCCTCAAACATTTCATTTCCAAGGCATCCACCCTCCCCCATGCCTGGCATCCATTGATCTATATAGTAGTCACTACCATTATTTCAAGCATACCCATTTTCTCCCGGATAACGCTCTTTCCACACATTCTTCAGCGCTTCCAGAACTTTCGCACCCTCCAAACCATACCGCCATGTCCACTACCAAATCTCTAAAACTCTTTACTTCCTCCAAATATTTTCTTCTATTCAGACTTACATTCCAAATAACTTGTCCCTAAAAACCTTGCTCTTATTCGCTCTCACTCTCAATTTTCTCCTTTCACACACACTTCCAAGCTCATATATATATATATATATATATATATATATATATATATATATATATATATATATATATATATATATTCATACATATTCGCATTTCCTGCATTTGCGAGGTAGCATTAACAACAAAGGGCTGAGCCGTAGAGCGAATATCCTCACTTGATCCCATTCTCTGTAACTTCTTTTGGAAAATTGAAAATGGAAGGGGAGGATTTCAAGCCCCCAGCTCCCATATATATATATTTCTACCTTGTCGCTGTCTCCTCTGTTAGCGAGGTAGCGCAAGGAAACAGACGAAAGAATGGCCCAACCCACCCACATATACATTTCAACGTATGTATACATGTACATGCATATATATATATATATATATATATATATATATATATATATATATATATATATATATATATATATATATATATATTCATACTGCCTTTATTCATTCCCGTCGCCTCTCCGCCGAACATGAAATATCATCCCCCCTCCCTCCCCCGCGAGGTAGCGCTAGGAAAAGACAAAAGGACACATTCGTTCACACTCAGTCTCTAACTGTCATGTGTAATGCACCCAAACCACAGCTCCCTTTCCACATCCAGGCCCCACAGAACTTTCCATGGTTTACCCGAGAAGCTTCACATGCCTTGGTTCAATCCATTGACAGCACGTCGACCCCGGTATACCACATCGTTCCAATTCACTCTATTCCTTGCACGTCACCCTCCTCTACGGTCAGGCCCCGATCACTCAAAATCTTTTTCACTCCATCCTTCCCCCTCCAATTTGGTCTCCCACTTCTCTTTCCATCCACCTCTCACACATATATCCCCTTTGTCAGTCTTTCCTCTCTCATTCTCTCCATGTGACCAAACCATTTCAAAACCCCCTCTTCTGCACTCTCAACCACACACTTTCTATTACCACACATCTCTCTTACCCTTTCATTACTTACTCGATCAAACCACCTCACACTCTAGATATTGTCCCAAAACATCTCATTTCCAACATATCCACCCTCCGCACAAACCTATCTGTAGCCCACGCCTCGCAACCACATAACATTGTTGGAACCACTCTTCCTTCAAACATACCCATTTTTGCTCTCCGAGATAACGTTCTCGCCTTCCACACATTCTTCAACGCTCCCAGAACCTTCGCCCCTTCCACTTTTGCTCTCCGAGACAACGTTCTCGCCTTCCACACATTCTTCAACGCTCACAGAACCTTCTCCCCCTCCCTGTGACTTACTTCTGCTTCCACGATTCCATCCGCAGCCAAATCCACTCCCAGATATCAAAAACATTTCATGTATATATATATATATATATATATATATATATATATATGCGTTCAAATCTGTGGACAACGGCCGGGCTCATAACGTCTTCGATGTGGCCCGGGCTATCGTGCCAGCCTATGCGGCACTTCAGCAACCCGGAATTATTCCCTGAAACAACGCTTGGAAGGAGGCAAAAGTGATATTGTGACAGTGATTGTGTCAGCGTCGCGTCTCCTCGCCGCAGTGTATCGAGACAGACTTCCCCAGAACTTTTTAAAGGGAAAGAAAATGTTTATAGTTGTGTTACTGGAGTGATAGTTTTCATGCATGGTGTTTTGACAAGAAAATAGTGAAGTTGGAGAAAAATGTAGCTTAGACATTGAAGCTTATTGATTCAGTGGTGAAATTGATGAGAACTGCTATTGACGTTTGTGTGAATAAATTGTACATTTCCTTTTCCATAGCCAGAGGTTGAACCATTATGTGACGTTCATTTTTTCATTCATTTCAAGCTAAAAGTTTGTTTTCTAAATTGTTTCTTACATTTTTCATATGTATATATATGTGTGTGTGTGTGTGTGTGTGTATGTGCGTATGTGTGTGTATGTGTGTGTGTGTGTGTGTGTGTATATATATATGTATATTATCCCTGGGGATAGGGGTGAAAGAATACTTCCCACGTATTCCTCGCGTGTCGTAGAAAGCGACTAGAGGGGACGGGAGCGGGGGGCCGGAAATCCTCCCCTCCTTGTATTAACTTTCTAAAATGGGAAACAGAAGAAGGAGTCACGCGGGGAGTGCTCATCCTCCTCGAAGGCTCAGAGTGGGGTGCCTAAATGTGTGTGGATGTAACCAAGATGTGAAAAAAGGAGAGATAGGTAGTATGTTTGAGGAAAGGAACCTGGATGTTTTGGCTCTGAGTGAAACGAAGCTCAAGGGTAAAGGGGAAGAGTGGTTTGGAAATGTCTGGGGAGTGAAGTCAGGGGTTAGTGAGAGGACAAGAGCAAGGGAAGGGGTAGCAATACTCCTGAAACAGGAGTTGTGGGAGTATGTGATAGAATGTAAGAAAGTAAATTCTCGATTAATATGGGTAAAATTGAAAGTTGATGGAGAGAGGTGGGTGATTATTGGTGCATATGCACCTGGGCATGAGAAGAAAGATCATGAGAGGCAAGTGTTTTGGGAGCAGCTAAATGAGTGTGTTAGCGGTTTTGATGCACGAGACCGGGTTATAGTGATGGGTGATTTGAATGCAAAGGTGAGTAATGTGGCAGTTGAGGGAATAATTGGTGTGCATGGGGTGTTCAGTGTTGTAAATGGAAATGGTGAGGAGCTTGTAGATTTATGTGCTGAAAAAGGACTGATGATTGGGAATACCTGGTTTAAAAAGCGAGATATACATAAGTATACTTATGTAAGTAGGAGAGATGGCCAGAGAGCGTTATTGGATTACGTGTTAATTGACAGGCGTGCGAAAGAGAGACTTTTGGATGTCAATGTGCTGAGAGGTGCAACTGGAGGGATGTCTGATCATTATCTTGTGGAGGCTAAGGTGAAGATTAGTATGGGTTTTCAGAAAAGAAGAGTGAATGTTGGGGTGAAGAAGGTGGTGAGAGTAAGTGAGCTTGGGAAGGAGACCTGTGTGAGGAAGTATCAGGAGAGACTGTGTACAGAATGGAAAAAGGTGAGAACAATGGAAGTAAGGGGAGTGGGGGAGGAATGGGATGTATTTAGGGAATCAGTGATGGATTGCGCAAAAGATGCTTGTGGCATGAGAAGAGTGGGAGGTGGGCTGTTTAGAAAGGGTAGTGAGTGGTGGGATGAAGAAGTAAGAGTATTAGTGAAAGAGAAGAGAGAGGCATTTGGACGATTTTTGCAGGGAAAAAATGCAATTGAGTGGGAGAAGTATAAAAGAAAGAGACAGGAGGTCAAGAGAAAGGTGCAAGAGGTGAAAAAAAGGGCAAATGAGAGTTGGGGTGAGAGACTATCAGTAAATTTTAGGGAGAATAAAAAGATGTTCTGGAAGGAGGTAAATAGGGTGCGTAAGACAAGGGAGCAAATGGGAACTTCAGTGAAGAGCGTAAATGGGGAGGTGATAACAAGTAGTGGTGATGTGAGAAGGAGATGGAATGAGTATTTTGAAGGTTTGTTGAATGTGTCTGATGACAGAGTGGCAGATATAGGGTGTTTGGGTCGAGGTGGTGTGCAAAGTGAGAGGGTTAGGGAAAATGATTTGGTAAACAGAGAAGAGGTAGTAAAAGCTTTGCGGAAGATGAAAGCCGGCAAGGCAGCAGGTTTGGATGGTATTGCAGTGGAATTTATTAAAAAAGGGGGTGACTGTATTGTTGACTGGTTGGTAAGGTTATTTAATGTATGTATGACTCATGGTGAGGTGCCTGAGGATTGGCGGAATGCGTGCATAGTGCCATTGTACAAAGGCAAAGGGGATAAGAGTGAGTGCTCAAATTACAGAGGTATAAGTTTGTTGAGTATTCCTGGTAAATTATATGGGAGGGTATTGATTGAGAGGGTGAAGGCAGGTACAGAGCATCAGATTGGGGAAGAGCAGTGTGGTTTCACAAGTGGTAGAGGATGTGTGGATCAGGTGTTTGCTTTGAAGAATGTATGTGAGAAATACTTAGAAAAGCAAATGGATTTGTATGTAGCATTTATGGATCTGGAGAAGGCATATGATAGAGTTGATAGAGATGCTCTGTGGAAGGTATTAAGAATATATGGTGTGGGAGGCAAGTTGTTAGAAGCAGTGAAAAGTTTTTATCGAGGATGTAAGGCATGTGTACGTGTAGGAAGAGAGGAAAGTGATTGGTTCTCAGTGAATGTAGGTTTGCGGCAGGGGTGTGTGATGTCTCCATGGTTGTTTAATTTGTTTATGGATGGGGTTGTTAGGGAGGTAAATGCAAGAGTCTTGGAAAGAGGGGCAAGTATGAAGTCTGTTGGGGATGAGAGAGCTTGGGAAGTGAGTCAGTTGTTGTTCGCTGATGATACAGCGCTGGTGGCGGATTCATGTGAGAAACTGCAGAAGCTGGTGACGGAGTTTGGTAAAGTGTGTGGAAGAAGAAAGTTAAGAGTAAATGTGAATAAGAGCAAGGTTATTAGGTACAGTAGGGTTGAGGGTCAAGTCAATTGGGAGGTGAGTTTAAATGGAGAAAAACTGGAGGAAGTGAAGTGTTTTAGATATCTGGGAGTGGATCTGTCAGCGGATGGAACCATGGAAGCGGAAGTGGATCATAGGGTGGGGGAGGGGGCGAAAATTTTGGGAGCCTTGAAAAATGTGTGGAAGTCGAGAACATTATCTCGGAAAGCAAAAATGGGTATGTTTGAAGGAATAGTGGTTCCAACAATGTTGTATGGTTGCGAGGCGTGGGCTATGGATAGAGTTGTGCGCAGGAGGATGGATGTGCTGGAAATGAGATGTTTGAGGACAATGTGTGGTGTGAGGTGGTTTGATCGAGTAAGTAACGTAAGGGTAAGAGAGATGTGTGGAAATAAAAAGAGCGTGGTTGAGAGAGCAGAAGAGGGTGTTTTGAAATGGTTTGGGCACATGGAGAGAATGAGTGAGGAAAGATTGACCAAGAGGATATATGTGTCGGAGGTGGAGGGAACGAGGAGAAGAGGGAGACCAAATTGGAGGTGGAAAGATGGAGTGAAAAGGATTTTGTGTGATCGGGGCCTGAACATGCAGGAGGGTGAAAGGAGGGCAAGGAATAGAGTGAATTGGAGCGATGTGGTATACAGGGGTTGACGTGCTGTCAGTGGATTGAATCAAGGCATGTGAAGCGTCCGGGGTAAACCATGGAAAGCTGTGTAGGTATGTATATTTGCGTGTGTGGACGTGTGTATGTACATGTGTATGGGGGGGGTTGGGCCATTTCTTTCGTCTGTTTCCTTGCGCTACCTCGCAACCGCGGGAGACAGCGACGAGGTAAAAAAAAAAAAAAAAAAAAAAAAAAATATATATATATATATATATATATATATATATATATATATATATATATATATATATATGTGTGTGTGTGGGTGTGTGTGTGTGTGTGTGTTATGCTTCTCCTTACCTCCGGCCTCTCTCGTAATATACAGTGATGAAATGTTTTTTAATCCTATGTTGAAGTAAGATCTAAGTCGTCAGTCAAACGTTATCATGTCACTAGAGTAACCGCTTGAGCACGGAGTACGACCCGTAAGCACGACGTTACAACCATTGAACACCACGGTACAACCCATGCGTATGATAGCCTCGTCTTAATGCGACCCTTTATATAACTTTTGATTCAAATGTGAAAATTGAATTGAAAAAAAAGATAAAGCAGATCTTATGACGTTATATTTAAAAAAGATTCCTTTTAATTCTCGCGGTATTCACTTTTATGTTGAGGTAATTTTCTCGTGTTGTTATTGAGGAAGCGGGTTTTTTTTTTTATTATTATTAGTGAGGGCACTTGCCTTTATGTAATGTTATTTTATCATTTTTATAATAGAAAGTCTATGAAAATAGCTCCATCCGTATTTGACGGTTATACATACATTCATCACTTAGGTCCATATGCTTTCCGAGTGTAGCTACAACTTGTATGATAGATTTAGATAGAATTTTGAGATTATTCGTCATATCTCTATGTAGCTTAAGTTGAAGTTTGTACTTAATTGTGCATTCATCCCTACACACATGGCCCTTTTAGATGAATCCGGATCACAGGCTTGGCAGTCTGGCAAAAGTTTTTAGGATTTTGATAAGACGATTGAATTACCTTGTTTATGAACTATTGCTTATTGCCAAAGAACACTGCATCTGCACATGTGTCCTTAACTTAGTCGTTTATAACATGCTTTGCTAGATGATATTGGATTTTGATGTCAGCTGTTATAATTTATAATTGACGTATCTTGGGTGGAAGCGAGTGGGTGGAACTTAGGAGCTGTTCAGTATGCAATAAACTTGTTCATTAATAATGATTATGGTAACATTTTTTGTATACTTTTAATCCGTCAGAAGGAAAATTTAATGTATATCTATGGATATTAACCTGTTACTGTGATTAACAACAGTAGGGACTTAAGAAACAACCTTATCAGTTTCACGACCTTCCCAAAACACTGATCATAGTTTATTAAATTATTTTCTCCACCTTCAAAAACTTCCTGATTTGTGGCAACAAACAAAACATCTTTGATTATTGTTTTGTGTCATAAAATGTCATTAGTATGTTTTCCTTCAAGCTGGTTTCATAACAAACATACCACTGTACGACAGCTGCATTCAAGTATTATGACAATTATATATATATATATATATATATATATATATATATATATATATATATATATATATATATATATATATATGTATGTATAAAATTATATTATACTTTACCGCCGTCTCCTGCGTTAGTGAAGTAGCACAAGAAGCACGAGGAATGGCCCAACCCACTCACATGTATATGCATGAATGCCCACACACGCACATTTACATACATATACATTTCACCGTATATATACGTATACGTACACAGACATAACCATATATACACATATACATATCCATGCTTGCTGCCTTCATCCTTTTCGTCGTCACTCCGCCACACACGAAATTCTCTCTCTCTCTCTCTCTCTCTCTCTCTCTCTCTCTCTCTCTCTCTCTCTCTCTCTCTCTCTCTCTCTCTCTCTCTCAGCGAGGCAGCGCCAGGAACAGACAGAAAAGGCCACATTCGTCCACACTCAACCTCTAGCTGTCATGTGTAATGCACCGAAACCACAGCTCCCTACTCACATCCAGGCCCCATAGATCTTTCCATGGTTTACCCCAGACGTTTCTCATGCCCTGCTTCAATCCATTGACAGCACGTCGAACCCGGTATACCACATCGTTCCAATTCGCTCTATTCCTTGCACGCTTTTCACCTTCAATATGTTCAGGCCCCGATCGCTCAAAATCTTTTTCACTCCATCCTTCCACCTCCAATTTGGTTTCCCGCTTCTTCTTCCCTCCACCTCTGACACATATATCCTCTTTGTCAATCTTTCCTGACTTATTCTCCCCATGTGTCCAAACCATTTCAACACCCTCTTCTGCTATCACACATCTATCTTACCCTTTCATTACTTACTCGATCAGACCACTTCACCACATATTGTCCTCAAGCATCTCATTTCCCACACATCCACCCTCTTCCTCACAACCATATCTATAGCCCATGCATTTAAGATCCAAATAAGGAGTGATACCTTTTGTAAGATACAGCATGTTGTTACATACTACTCCTGTCTTGTGCTTTTCCTCAGTCTTGAGTCCATAATTCTCCTCCCCACTCGCCTCGATAACCTAGGTACGTGCCTAAACATAATCAGTATTGTTGTGGGTCCTGGATATAGGTTGGAAAAAAGAGGGTAAATAACATGTTCGCCATAGTAAGCATTACACTTGCACCCTTATAGGGAAGGGGATCCAGGGGTGGGGGGGGGGGAGCCAAATCAATCGCCAAACCCAACACCCAACCCCCATTGTAGCGATACGGGATAAGTAAACATAATAAGGATATTTATTCCATATCTTCTAGCCCCTCGAAATGCTTCTGGTCCCTTGAAATGAAAGATATGTGCTTATTGTTAATAGTTTAGGTGACTAAGAACTATTAACCAATGAAACAATCGTCTCACCACCTCCCCAAACCGCATAAATCGCTATATGATTAACGAAATTTATTGCCAGCAAAAGCATAATGATTTTTGTACCCCATTAAGACCCTTGATACAGCCGTTTTATATTATCAAGTATCTAGTCGCCAGTTTCATAATACACTTGCTTTTGCACGACAGCTGTATTCAGTTTTATGAAAATTGAACTAGTATCCGAGATTTAATTCACCATTCACATAACTCAAAAAGAGATGTCGCAAATATATTGCCATCTTGTGTGATGCTCTTGATTTTTTACCTTTCATCGCTATCTTGGCTAGTTCATAAGCTAATACACCCCCCCCATGCTCGTGATTTATACTCTTCATCGTTATCTTGGCTAGTTCATAAGCTACCCACGCCCCATGGATACGGACGACCAATTCTTGGATACGCACATGGTCCTTATCTCTACTACATGAAGGTGTGGAAACTTACCTAACCGGTTGTACACTCTTACGATGGTCTGTGAGGTCTTGTATCTCCACACGTGGTGTGGAACTTTACGTTACAATACATATCTTAAAGTGGTTTTGGAGGTGTTCTTCCCATCCAGGGACTTTGGAAAATCACTTGGAATTTTGATCGGTTACTCTGATCACAGTTCTCTGTTGAGGGATAGGCGTTAGGATCATTAATACAGTTCCCCACCTGAAGTAGTTACAGCAGTTGTGCTTATTTTTGATAGTTGAAGATATTAGAAACTCAGATTAGCGTGGTAAGTCATACAGATAATTAAGAGAATAATCTGTATATTGTCATCGTAATCAAACCGCAAATAATACAAGAGAAATTGAAGTGAAATATTTGTCACGTCTATGTAAACTTACCTATTACTGCTCTTAACCACTCTGGCAAATTGTTCCATATGCTAACAGTCCTGTTGAAGAAAAGGTACTTCGCTTCATTTGAGGTTAAAATGGTTGTATCCATTACTACGAGGAAAATCAGATGAATCAAGTCTCAAGTAACTTGATAGATAAAGATTATCAACGCCTTCGATGATTTTTGAGTACTTGTATGAGATCACCTCTTAATCTTCTCTTGTTAAAACTAAGAAAGTTCAAATCCTGTAATTTTTGAGTACTTGTATGAGATCACCTCTTAATCTTCTCTTGTTAAAACTAAGAAAGTTCAAATCCTGTAATTTTTGAGTACTTGTATGAGATCACCTCTTAATCTTCTCTTGTTAAAACTAAGAAAGTTCAAATCCTGTAATTTTTGAGTACTTGTATGAGATCACCTCTTAATTTTCTCTTGTTAAAACTAAGAAAGTTCAAATCCTGTAATTTTTGAGTACTTGTATGAGATCACCTCTTAATCTTCTCTTGTTAAAACTAAGAAAGTTCAAATCCTGTAATTTTTGAGTACTTGTATGAGATCACCTCTTAATCTTCTCTTGTTAAAACTAAGAAAGTTCAAATCCTGTAATTTTTGAGTACTTGTATGAGATCACCTCTTAATCTTCTCTTGTTAAAACTAAGAAAGTTCAAATCCTGTAATTTTTGAGTACTTGTATGAGATCACCTCTTAATCTTCTCTTGTTAAAACTAAGAAAGTTCAAATCCTGTAATTTTTGAGTACTTGTATGAGATCACCTCTTAATCTTCTCTTGTTAAAACTAAGAAAGTTCAGATCCTGTAATCTGCTCTCGTAGGAAATTTCTCATTACGGGAATCATCTTGGTAACTCCACGCTCCATTTTCTCACGTCCCTTTGGTTAGGGTGAATCATGTATTATAACCAGAAAGAATAACATATTGTCACTAAAGAGAGAGAAATGTTGATATAACACTAACAGTATTGATGAGAATAAATTATTGGTTACATTTTCCTATAATTCATGCTCACGAACATGAGAAATGACAAGGGTAGCTGGGACCTAATGTGTTATATTGCTTCCATAGTCCGTCCCTGTTAACCATCTTGCCTAATGTTCAGGTATTGACGAAGACAACATGTTCCTATGCCTTATATTGTTTGTCCTTCCACAGATCATGTTAACTAACTTGAACTACAGTTATGACAGGGATAATATATATTAAATATTTTGCATCCTTTCCACAGTTCTTGCTCACCAACCTGAGCTACAACACCATGTATGAGGTGAAGGTGCGTGGAGGGACGTTCTCTCGCTTCTTCTCCGAGAACAACAAAACTTACAAAGGGCCGTTCTCACATCCCTGGAAGATCTTTCTGTATCCAGACTGCCACAGGATGCCTTACCCAGACGCTGCAGGGGGTGGCTTTGAGATGAGTGCTGGCATCATAGCCGGCATCATCTGCGCTACGTTTGCAATATTCTTGCTAGTTAGTGCTATGATCATCTGGAGGCAAGTAGAAACTAATTGGCATAATTATGTTGTTTTAGGTGATAAGGTTGTGTGTGAATGATGAAAGTGATCAGGAAATAGTAAAATTAATCCCGGTTTTAGATATATGTGGTCAGCATAACTGTGTATTTGAGTATTTGTTGTGATTGTCCTTTTGTTCATTGGACAATATACAAGATATGCTTTAGCTCTTAAGTGTGACCTTTGAGTGGGATGGTACAATCCCTTAAGTATTGCACAATCTTTGAGTCCCCTCCTAATAATTGGATCAGAAACTAGGCCATCATGCTTAGGAATTGTCTCATCATGCTCAAGATTTGTCATGCTTAAGGGATTTAGGAAGTTGTAGGTTGTGCATTGGTGTCAGAGAATTTTAAGTATTTTATATCAGTTTGTTTTTAAACTCATATTTTGTATTTCTAAATGTTTTAATGTCCTTTTGCTTTATGAATATGAAAAGTTAGACCAGAGTGATTTAGAGATTCTGTGTAATACCGTTTTGATCTTGCTCTTTGTGATTAGTATAAATGTGAAGTTCGCAAGTTGTGGACATAAAGTTTACATCTGCTAACTCTAACTTACCCAAGAATAGATCTTCAAGTGATCTTTAAGCCATTCTTGACATGGCACCATGTGCAAAGGAAAGTCTCTAAGCATTGCCAAACATACTATACTGGTGGAATGATGCAAGACAGTGAACTTAGTAAAATATTGTACAATCCGTGTTGGCCACCTGGGAGTGAGGCATTGGCACCACAAATATAAGCATGCATCTCTGATCATCTCGTTTGGTGCAGAAATCCCTATTAGAATTTTGTTGGCATTATGACTTGGTGAATTAAAGTTAATGTCGTGTTTAGAATGGGGTAAGAGTTGATGAAGCAATATCAAATATTCCATCAGAAAAGTTTCAAAACATTGGTGTTGTTGATATTTGGATTTTGTCATTTGAGAAGGTGGAACAATTTAAGACAGAGTTTGGGTTACCATGAATTGCTGTCCATAGTTGGATGCATATGAAGCAATCTTCAGTTAACTTACTTACATCCTGAAGAAGCAAGTGGTGTGGCAATATCTGGACTGCATTTGAAGCCCTGGCTGTAGACACTGAATGATCAGAAAAAGTAGAAGAAAATAGGGAAGACAAAATCATATGATGAAGCTGCTGTCAGTAAAAAGAGCAAAGTAAGCGTATAGCCACAGAAGAGTCAGAAAAACACCATTGTAACCCTTCCTTGTCTGTGGTAGTACCAGGGATCTGTTGCAGCAAGCTACAGTAGGATGTTTCAATGTTATTACTCTGGTGAGACATTATGGGAAGGCTGGGCTATGTGTACATAAAGTCCCTCATAAGTCACCCCACATTTGTTGAGATATGAAGAGTTTTGGATAGCAACTGCCCCTTTTGTGAACAGAGGGTAGAGACAAGCATCAGTGCCAGCAGAACTAGATTATAAAAGTAACCACAAAGTGAGCAGACTTTTGAAAGCCTAATGATTCACATTGGTCCTTACAAAATGCTCGCTATTTTGCAATCAAGAAGGGGCCTTGTTGTCTGGAAGTGCTCAGTGACACATGGGATTCGTTATCATATGTTTCGAACTTAATTATATTGTCATAAGACAGCAAGAGCAGTAGGTACAGACAGTGACTATTACCTGATCACTTTGAATATGTTAACTATGAAACAACAGTCAGTCCTGGCACCTGCAGTGCCACCACTTCAGAATGAATGAGGAGCATGTGCTAGTAGTAAGTGAGGTCTTCCTGGATAAGATATTTGATGGTGCAAAAGTGCTGAGACACATAGCAAAATTATCTTATCATTGACCACAGCCCATAGCTTTAACCACCTACTTACAATGGCAACATTAGAAAAAAGATTATATCCCATAGTTTTCTGATGTAATCTCCAACCAAAAAATGTCAGGGTGCTGCAGAGTGCTGCCCCTACAATGTGCCATTTCATGTATGGGAGGGTGGCGACGGGAAAGGATGAAGGCAGCACGTATGACTGTGTGCATGTGTATATATGTATATGATGACATATTCGCCATTTCCCGTGTTAGCGAGGTAGTGTTAAGAACAGAGGACTGCACCTTTGTGGGATATCCTCACCTGGCCCCCCTCTGTTCCTCCTTTTGGAAAATTAAAAAAAAAACGAGAGGGGAGGATTTCCAGCCCTCCGCCCCCTCCCCTTTTAGTCGCCTTCTATGACACGCAGGGAATATGTGGGAAGTATTCTAAATCCCCTATCCCCAGGGATATATATATATATATATGAAGTCTGTTGTGGATGAGAGAGCTTGGGAAGTGAGTCAGTTGTTGTTCGCTCATGATACAGCGCTGGTGGCTGATTCATGTGAGAAACCGCAGAAGCTGGTGACTGAGTTTGGTAAAGTGTGTGAAAGAAGAAAGTTAAGAGTAAATGTGAATAAGAGCAAGGTTATTAGGTACAGTAGGGTTGAGGGTCAAGTCAATTGGGAGGTAAGTTTGAATGGAGAAAAACTGGAGGAAGTAAAGTGTTTTAGATATCTGGGAGTGGATCTGGCAGCGGATGGAACCATGGAAGCGGAAGTGAATCATAGGGTGGGGGAGGGGGCGAAAATCCTGGGAGCCTTGAAGAATGTGTGGAAGTCGAGAACATTATCTCGGAAAGCAAAAATGGCTATGTTTGAAGGAATAGTGGTTCCAACAATGTTGTATGGTTGCGAGGCGTGGGCTATGGATAGAGTTGTGCGCAGGATGGTGGATGTGCTGGAAATGAGATGTTTGAGGACAATGTGTGGTGTGAGGTGGTTTGATCGAGTAAGTAATGTAAGGGTAAGAGAGATGTGTGGAAATAAAAAGAGCGTGGTTGAGAGAGCAGAAGAGGGTGTTTTGAAATGGTTTGGGCACATGGAGAGAATGAGTGAGGAAAGATTGACCAAGAGGATATATGTGTCAGAGGTGGAGGGAACGAGGAGAAGTGAGAGACCAAATTGGAGGTGGAAAGATGGAGTGAAAAAGATTTTGTGTGATCGGGGCCTGAACATGTAGGAGGGTGAAAGGCGGGCAAGGAATAGAGTGAATTGGATCGATGTGGTATACCGTGGTTGACGTGCTGTCAGTGGGTTGAATCAGGGCATGTGAAGCGTCTAGGGTAAACCATGGAAAGTTGTGTGGGGCCTGGATGTGGAAAGGGAGCTGTGGTTTCGGGCATTATTGCATGACAGCTAGAGACTGAGTGTGAACGAATGGGGCCTTTGTTGTCTTTTCCTAGTGCTACCTCACACACATGAGAGGGGAGGGGGATGGTATTCCATGTGTGGCGGGGTGGCGATGGGAATGAATAAAGGCAGACAGTGTGAATTGTGTGCATGGGTATATATGTATGTGTCTGTGTGTGTGTATATATATGTGTACATTGAGATGTATAGGTATGTATATTTGCGTGTGTGGACGTGTATGTATATACATTGTGTATGGGGGTGGGTTGGGCCATTTCTTTCGTCTGTTTCCTTGCGCTACCTCGCAAATGCGGGAGACAGCGACAAAGCAAAATAAATAAATAAAATAAATATAAAAATGAAAAAATATCCCTCCAAAAATTATACTTACCTATGTATTTCTGTATTGATGTGGGAAGATGTTTTCTGGATGGAGGAGAGCCCTAGCTGATGTCATGGATGCTCCTTATTTATTTTGATTTATTTATAATTGTTCCAGGACCAATTATTAACAAAGATTCATAGTGTCACCCAGGATCACTTTCCAGCGGCTCGTGAAGCCCAAGGCTGCAATACTTGTTGTACTAAACGCAGGGAAATGTTAACTTCTTTACTCCTTTGATGAGATTGTACTCCCAGTACCACAGCCTCATCAAAGGTGACTTTTCACTCGCACTGTGACCATTTAGTAGGCAGAGTCTGATAACACCATCTCTTATTTGATTATACAATCATTATAGATTTTTTCAGGTTTGATTTCATTCTGTATACACCAAAATACATTGCACATTTTGTGGTTTTTCCAGGTACAATATCATACATCCAAACATATGATTAGCAGTTTTTTACATATATAGTTTATGTATTATACACATTATAAACCTATTTGTATTTCATTTAAACAGGACATTATTTACATGAATAGAGGAAAATGCTTATTTTCATCAGAAATAGAAATATTACTACAAGGGAAATTTCTTTCATTCAAAAAATGAATTAGGTATTTGGCGTGTAAATGGGGTTTCCTGTCGTGATGACACAGTTACATTCTCTCTGATGATTTATGAGTTACTGTGGTGTGATTTTTTTTTCTAACTGTGTCATTAGGTTGCTAACAACATCTATGATACATAAATGGAATCATACAGCATCTGGATATTAGGATGAGAGTGGGGACCAGTAAACCTCATAGAACTGTATGAGGATTGATGAGCAGGCTGGAACATGGGAGTATGAATGAGTCAATGTGGATGCCTGTTGTGGCAAGGTAGAACAGCCTTTTCCATAGAGAAGGCCTACTGCGAGTATGTGAATGGGTCAGAGGTTAATGAACTGTCTGGGAAATATTGTCAGGAAAAGGCATCATAGCAGTGACCTGGTGTCATGTGAGAGGTACAGGAATTCCTAAGATATCTGCATTTGTTGCTGAGGCTTGAAAATTAATGGGATAAGTTTTTCAAGAATAACCTGTTGCATATGTCTATGCATTAGCTACAGTATTAATTTTTGTGACAATTATTTTTTTTTTTATTATACTTTGTCGCTGTCTCCCGCGTTTGCGAGGTAGCGCAAGGAAACAGACGAAAGAAATGGCCCAACCCCCCCCATACACATGTATATACATACGTCCACACACGCAAATATACATACCTACACAGCTTTCCATGCCTTGATTCAATCCACTGACAGCACGTCAATTCCAGTATACCACATCGCTCCAATTCACTCTATTCCTTGCCCTCCTCTCACCCTCCTGCATGTTCAGGCCCCGATCACACAAAATCTTTTTCACTCCATCTTTCCACCTCCAATTTGGTCTCCCTCTTCTCCTTGTTCCTTCCACCTCCGACACATATATCCTCTTGGTCAATCTTTCCTCACTCATCCTCTCCATGTGCCCAAACCACTTCAAAACACCCTCTTCTGCTCTCTCAACCACGCTCTTTTTATTTCCACACATCTCTCTTACAATATCCAGAGTAATTCCCACCCAAGCTGACAACCAGATATCTTTGATGCAGCCTGGCTAACCAGGGCTTGCTTGATAGGGAATTATTGACACATCTCATTACTTTTTGGCTGGGATGGAGCTCCTCTTGGGTGGGGATCACACCAGGCTACAAGAAAACTAGACAGCTAAATCCACTGCATTCTCTATGACTGCACTATGTTCATGCAGCTGGCACATGCTGGCTTATATGCATACCCAGACCTTAATAGGACTGTCTCCATCCTGGACATGTGTGTCTACCATGATTGGCCTCTCTCTTTCCCTCTCTCTCTCTCACACACAATAATATCTGGGTTAGCGAACCGTTGATAGACTGCCCACTTGTTGGGTGGACTTAGCAGGTCCAAACAGAAGGTGGCAGCAAGTGGGTCTCTCTCTCCTCTCTCTCCTCTCTCTCTCTCTCTCTCTCTCTCCTCTCTCTCTCTCTTTCTTCTTGGGAACAAATGTCTGTTTGTAGTGACATCTGCCAGAGATAGTAGCAGCTGTCCTTGGAGCCACCAACCCCCATCATTTGCATCATTTGGGGCATTGACTGTAATATGGCCATTCCCCTGCCACACACACATTTGAAGAAGGTTAATCTGGAGTGGGAAAATACTTTGGCATATCATTGGACTTATGGCTGTCTGTTTTAAGAATTCTGTCTGCTAACTGAAGGTTGTCAGCTTTTCTATGTAATCTTGCAGGATTCCACTGAACGAAAAGAAATTTCTCCAGCCTCTTTTACTCCTGTAACTTAAACATAGTAACTACTTGAAAGGTACCTGTGGACATCTTGTTTCAGGGTTGACTATCAGTCTTTCAAAGTGACTGCTGGGCACTGAGACAGGTGAGCCTGGCATGCTTCTTCACAGGATGCTGTAAACATAACATGAGAAATATATACATCATGTTACCACCTCAAGATTTTAGTAAATTACCAACTGACAGTGACATTCCTCCCTGGGTAAAGAGAACAAGGAGATATGTGACAAGCATGTCATGAATATTGTGAGATGTAGAATTCTGAAACGTGTTACTCCGACAAGTCTCACTTACCCTGATGTTATCCTCACAAAATCTCTAATGTGACATGTCAGTCTGCTCATTCACCATAGAGATGTATGACAGTGGAAAGATTCTCTTCCTAGATGTGCTAGTAAGAACTGTTTCCCTACAGATATATTTCAGATGTATATGGGAAAATGTATGAACGGTGCTGGCGAAGCTCAGAACTATATAAGTTAGAGGTCATCAGAGCATATGTGAGAAATATTATTGAATACCTGCTCAACATTGGAATATCTCAACCAGGAAATAGATCAGGTACATCAAATACTTATTAACAATAGTTATTGTAGCACAGATATTGACACATAACTAAGAAAATCGATCAGTACTTATCTGAGCAACCTCATTCTGATAACATAGTAGTGATTATAGAAATGTTTACAGAGGTCCTCATGTGAAAGATGAGAAAGCCATATGTGACATTATACTGAGGAACTCTAAACCTGTTGATGAAAATGTAAAGATTTGTTTAGTGATTCATAATGAGAATCCTATAACATCTTCTCTAATCATGAACTATATGGCCAGGATTTCTGAGATGTTGGTTCTTACCAAAGTGGTTTCTAAATATTGCTGCAGCACTGAGATCTTTGCAAACTATAACATGAACTACGTTCTTTACACAACTAACAAACTTGGTCAGCCTCTCTCTTTACATGTGTTACAGGGAGTAATAAAAAGTCATGCAGAACACCCAAATAATTGCTTCCTGTGAAAACTGTAGAATGCTGCATGTGTTACAAGCTTTGTACATTGGGAACAGGCTGTGGCAATCAGCATCCAAACCAACATGTTTTCCACAATAGCACTATTTCATGGTGCATCACCTAATAGAACTAACAACAGTGTCTTAGTGGCAAAGGAAGCAGTGAGGTATTCACCACCATCATTAATGAGGTTGGCCCAATCCTCCTGTGCCCGTACTGGGGTCTTGACCTCGATGACCAGTGACCTGGCATGTGGCTGACTTGTCAGTCTCTTCCCTCTAGCCTTTGAGCATAGAACTCTGTATAAACTATTTATCTTCCTTATTGAGATTACTTTTAAACTTGTAGCAAATGTACTTTCTTATTATAGTATATTTAGTATGGAGTATTTGACACAACTGTGTATTTGTGAAGATGCCCCTTTGAAGGTGAAATGTTGAAATAGAATGAATAATTTCAGTGTATTATGCCTGAAATTTCACCCATACATGGAATAGAGAATTAGAAAAAAATAAGATTAGTGATTGTGGAAATAATGCATCACTGAGTAAAGCCAGGAAGCATACAAAGGATGGCCACATCTGCTCACATCCATTTTCTAGCTGTCATGTGTGTTGCACTGAAATCACTTCTCCTTATCCACTTCCAAGCCCCCACAGACCTTTCCATGGTTCACCCCGGAAGCAGCACTTGCCATGGTGTTCCAGTTCATTCTGTTCCATGCACGCCTTTCTCCCTCCTGCTTGTTCAGGCCCCAGTCGCTCAAAATCTTTTTCACTCAATCCTTCCACCTTCAATTTGGTCTCCCACTTCTTGTTCCCTCCAGCTTCTGATACATATACCCTCTTTGTCAATATTTCCTCACTCATTCTCTCCATATGTCCATACCATTTCAACACACCCTCTTCTGCCCTCTCGACCACACTCTTTTTATTTCCACACATTTCCCTTTCGTTACTTGCTCAATCAAACCACCTCATCACATATTGTCCTCATACATTTCATTTCCAACATATTGACCCTGCCCCACAGGAATGGGTGAAGGCAAGCAAGTATGACTATGTACATGTTTGTATGTTTGTGCCTGCATATGTGTATGTATATGTGTTGATATGTATATGTATGTATTTGGGCATTCATGTATGTATATATATATATATATATATGTGTATGTATACGAGTGGATGGGCCATTCTTCATCTGTTTCCTGGCGCTACCTTGCTGATGCAGGAAACAGCAGATTTGGATGGTATTGCCATGGAATTTATTGAAAAAGTGGGGGACTGTGTTGTTGACTGGTTGTTATGGACATTCAATGTATGTATGGATCATGGTGAAATGCCTGAGGAGTGGTGAGACACATGCATAGTGCCATTGTACATAGGAAAAGAGGATAAAGGTGAGTGTTCAAACTACAGAGGCACAAGTTTCTTGAGTATTCCTGGGAAATTATAAGGGAAGGTATTGATCGAGAGGGTGAAGGCATGTACAGAGCTTCCGACTGGGGAAGAGTAGTGTGATTTCAGAAGTGGTAGAGGATGTGTGGATCATGTGTTTGCTTTGAAGAACGTATGCCATAAATACTTAGAAAAACAGATGGACTTGTATGAAGCATTTATGGATCTGGATAAGGCATATGATAGGGTTGATGGAGATACTGTGTGGAAGAGAAACTAGAATCTTGTTTAGGTGCTAAAGATTCTTTTCTTTGTAACAGTTGCCACTGTCGCACTAAGGATTGTTCTAGTATAGAACACAATTTTCACATTTGGGGTTTGAATATAATTCTTAAACTGAGTGACTTATCAACTTTCCTAGTTTCATCTTGAATATTAAACACACACTATGCCATGCTGTTCTGTTTTCCCTTTTGTAGATTTAGCTTTGTTGTAGCTCCTAAGGACTGGCTGCTTTAACACCTTTTGTTATTTGCTAGACTAGGGGTTCCCAAACTTTTGAATCTGTTGACCCCATCACAGACTTACTGAGCATTGATTGACCCCCAATTACATACGTAGTAGATTATATATATATATATATATATATATATATATATATATATATGTGTGTGTGTGTGTGTGTGTGTGTTATTTATTATACTTAACCACTGTTTCCCGCGCCAGTGAAGTAGCGCAGGGAAACAGACGAAGAGTGGCCCAACCATCCACATATATACACATACATACTGTCACGAACTCCTGGCAAGAACGTCATTTATATGTTACGATGCTATCCTAGTAGAGTAGTCAATTATATTTGTTACGTACACTGACTAACGCTATCTTAACGTTATGGGATGAAAGCAAACACCAGGGTTAAATCTATATATGATACAAGAAATAAGAGTAAAAGATAACGAAGCACATTAATGTAATCGGGTACACTTTCGTTAACAACATTCAATATTCTACATTCCAGGTAAGATTTTAAACCAGATGCCTTTCCTTTATGACAATTCGACTATAGAAACTTAATACAAGATACGCTTACTCGTTGAGCGGTTCTATGACAAGTTATAATACGTTGTTAACACTCAGATCTGACAGCAGTATAACATCATACAATCTAGGGCAGCGGTGGCTATGGGGTTCAAGACAAGAAAAGCCTACATTACCTTTCTGGGACTGCTGAAGGAATCGGCTGCTAGACTGTCGTCCAAGCCTTTTATCTGAAGGAACAGCCTAGCCACGCCTTGACCCGCAGCCTCCGGCTACGATAGGTAGGAATGACCGCAATTATTCTTGATTGGTCAAAAGACTGAGTGTCACGCCTTCATCCCAACGTGATTGGCTGAATGAGTAACTGCCCTGCCTTGCATCTTTGATGACATCCAGGATGGATTGGCAAACTTTTCTAGGCATGACCTCGTGGCTGACCCTGGGTCACTTGACAATGGGACCTTAGAAGTAATTTGCGGCCGATTGCGATATGCCCCGCAAATCATGGCTACTTGACTTGAGGTCTGTGAGATCACAGGTATACGTTGGACCGGTCAAGGAATCTCCTTGGACCTCCCAGGTCATCACGTGATACCTCCATCCTTAAAGGAGAAACTACCGGAAAGAGGAATTTTCTTGAGAGCGGGATATACAAACTATTAGCACATTAGATGTGCCGACAGTGATATAAACCTCTAAATTGTAATTTCGAAGGAACAATGCCCACCTATTTAACTTCTGACTCTGATCCCGGAACTTGACACTTTGTTAGGAGGATGGTAGTTAGTACACGTTAAGACGATTGCCTGAAGGGCATGAATACACAGGTGTTGTAAAGCAAATAAAGACAAAAGTTCCTTCTCCATGTTGGGGCAATATGTTTAGGCTTAACCTTACCAAAGCTAAAAGGGGCTATCAACCCTCTCCGTCCTGCAAGAGGACCTCACCAGCGTCTACATCACTGGCATCTGCAGCTAATCTGTCCAGAGCCTGCAAAATAAAACAAAAAGGAGGGCTCCTAACTGACGAGAGGCTGTCTTGCACTGCTCTTTCCGTATATACCTGACATCTTTCAATAAATTTATGAGGGTCTGCAATTGCGAAAAGGTCACTAATAAACATTCTGTAATACCCACCCATACTCGGGAAGCACTTAGTTCTCTTCTAGATCTGGGGGAACATCTAGGGGCTAAAGCCTGGACCCTTACGGTCGGTGGAAGAAGGAGACTGGCAGTCCTCGTTACCATGATGACCTGGTGATGGTTGATAAAGAACCGATAGGGCCCTTCGGGCTCTGGTATAATGATTACAAGCGAGCTCCGCGGCTACTGACACGGCTTCATCATATTGTGCTCCAGCAGTTAGTCCAGCACCCCCTGAAGGATGGTGGCTTGCTGTGAACTTGCCATTGAAGGAACCTGTTCAATAGGCCGGGCATCTCCCACGTTTACGCCACAGTTCGTCAGGGAGACCCTGTCCAGGTGGGCTTTGGCAAATCTCTGGGTGTGTCGACAGCGGGGCAGACCTCTACCCGTCGCTTCACTAGTCAGGTGCGAACGCTTCTCCGTCCTGTCCACGCTTCCGTCAGGTCCCCAGGGCATCCGCAGTTAGATAGTTCTGTTCTTCACACGCAGCTCCTGCTGGAAGGTGCATTTTGCAAGCCAGAACATTCTGCTTCAAAGGGTTAGAATCATTATTAACACGACGTTGAAGCACCTGCTGGGATTATAAAGGCAACACCTCGTCGCCCTTCTCAAGCTCCTCAATCGAGACCGTCTGTCATACCTTCTCGTCATCAGTTCCTGGGTTCCTCTTGCATGGGACCGAGACAGATCATCAGCCTCACCGACTGACTCGTTAGGACTCGAAACTAACACAGGAGGTATCGCACAGCTTCTCCTCACTAGTTTCATCTTCAGAGGGTGTCTTCAATTTCTGTCTCGGTCTTCACCAGCGAAGTGGGCATCACACAACTCCACCTTCTTCACTCAAAAAGCTTACTCAGTCCCTTCGTCTCAACGCAGTCTACACCAGCAAAGTGGGCATCACACAGCTCCTCTTCACGGACTTCACTCTCAAAAAACTTAATCAGTCCCCCCGTTTCAACGGCTGTGTGCTCAGGCACACGGCCTGTCGTGCCAGCTGTCATGGACCTGGCATCTTCTTACTCTGGGACTGTCTCCGGTTCCACTTCCTCAAGCTGCGCTTCCTCCGTGGACTCCACTGGAGCCGTAAGCAACACCCACTGGGTCATTGCCTAACACAAAGTCCACTTCTGAGACAGACAGCCTATTACAAGACGGTCTCCAGACTCTCCTCGCGGCACCAAGCCATCCAACATCAGCGACTGCAGCGCACCAGAATCTGTAATATGATGGTTCGTCGTACCTCACATATACTAACATTGCCCTCAGAGAGGAACGTGTTGTAGTTCCCACGAAACGGATCCACCACTAAGGACTGATTACTACTCTCGCAGCCCTCCACTTTCCTAAGGGCAGGGTTAGTCTCACTTACGTTTCTGGGTGGCCCTAAAGTTGAGAAAAGACTCACTGGCCCCTTGGTAGAGTCCCTGGATTCCTTCACCCGAGCTCAGCACTCCCTCGCCTGGTGTCCAACCTCGCCACAATTAAAACATAACATAACCCTCTGACTCCTAGGAGCCTCCAGCAAGGGAGCAGATTCAGGTGGGATTACATTATTACTGGATTTTCCATTGCCATCGGAACCCTTCGAACGTCTCTCCGTAACTAGTTTGCGAGTCAGCCTGTACTGATCCGCTAGGACCCCAGCCTTGTCAACAGACTTCACTTCTCGGTCAGTTAAATAAGCAAGAACTTCATGGGGCATACTATTCTTACATACTTCGAGTATTATTAATTCTCTAACTTCCGCAAACTCACAAGCTTGTTCGGAGCGCAGCCACTGGGTGCATAAATCGCCCTTTTCGCGAAAATACTCGACATGGGTCTGATCTGGACTCGGCTCTAGATTTACGCCTGTAAACTTCTGGAGATAAGCTTTCAGCACATCTTACGACCTCGTAATCGGCACACTGGTCACGAGACAACGAGGCGTATGCGGTCTGAGCCTAACCTACAATGACAGATTGTAGCAAAATTGACCTTGACGAGTTTGGCCAAGAAAGCTGATTTGCAACATTTTCAAACGTACGGAAAAATTTATTTTCGTATTCTCACAACTTTGGCACAAAGCTTGTCTTGAGGAATCAAATACAGGTACTGGCTGTGACGTGCCCTGTCGTGATTTCTCCTGTTCTATCGCTAGCTTAGCATGTTCAGTCTTCGCTTCTTCCATTCGTACTTGCGCATTAATTTTGGCAAGTTCAGTGTGTTCCTTCTGTATCTGTAGTTGAAGACGCAAGCAATCAGGATTGACATTACTATAAAGCTGTGGAGGGACTAAAGCTTCGGCTGACCTTGATGGTGGGACGGTATCGTCAACACTAATTTCAACATCAGGCGCCCCACCTACGATCTGCTCGCCAACTAACATTTATTAATAAAGTCTCCAACTCTAATTATGACAAATCCGGTCGTACGCCATTCCTAACATATCTGCAAGAAGCCTTAACTCGTAAGCTGTTAATCATCTAATGTCACTTGGAGAGGGCTCAGATCGACAGAAACGTTCATCAGCGTCACTGGTCAGCAAGAACGCCAAATATATGTTACAATGCTATCCTAGCACGGTCGCCAATTATATTTGTTACGCACACTATAATGCTATCTTAACGTTATGGGATGAAAGCAAACACCATGAAATACAAGAAATAAGAGTACAAGATAAAGTACATTAGTCGGGTACAAACACTTTCGTTAACAACATACATTCCAAATAATATTTCTAACCAGATCTCTTTACTTTATGGCAATTTGACTATAGAAACATAATACATGATACACTTACTCGTTGGGCAGTTCTATGACAAGTTATAATACGTTGTTACACTCAGACCTGACATGACAGTATAACATCTTAAAATATAGGGCAGCGGTGGCTATGGGGTCCGAGACAAGGAAAGCATACATAACCTTTCGGGCCAAGGGACTGCTGAAGGAATCGGCTGCTACACTGACGTCTAAGCCTTTTATTCGAAGGAACAGCCAGGCGGGAACAGTCTAGCCACGTCTTGAACCGCTGTCTTCGGCTACGATAGGTAGGAATGACCGCAGTTATTCTTGATTGGTCAAAAGACAGATTGTCACGCCTTCATCCCAACGTGATTGGCTGGAGGAAGCCTAAGGTCCGGCCCTCATACTGTTTAACTGCCCAGCCCTGCATCTCTGATGACAACCAGGATGCATGGGCGAACTTTCCCAGGCATGACCTCGTCGCTGACCCCTGGTCACCTGATAATGGGACCTGAGAAGTAATTAGCGGCCGATTGCGATATGCCCCGCAATTCTTGGCCACTTGACTTGAGGTCTGTGAGATCACAGGTATACGTGGGACCGGTCAAGCAATCTCCTTGGACCTCCCAGGTCACCACTTGGCTTACCTAAGCATACAAATTCTCTTATCAAAGACACAACGAACACGCAGGTTCGTGACAATACATAAACGCTCATACGCGCACGTGTACATACATATACATATCAGCGTATACATGCACATGTACCTATTCATACTTGTTGCTTTCATCCATTTACGTCGCCACCCAGCCACACATGAAATAGCATCCCCCATCCCATTCCAGGAAGGGAACGCTAGGAAAAGACAAAAAGGCCACATTCATTGACACCCAGTCTCTACCTGTCATGTGTAATGCACCGAAACCACAGCTACTTTTCCACATCCAGGCCTCACAGACCTTTCCATGGTTTACCCCCGGACGCTTCTCATGCCTTTGTTCAATCCATTGACCACGTCGACCCCGGTATACCACATCGTTCCAGTTCACTCTATTTCTTGCATGCCTTTTACCATCCTTTATGTTCAGGCCCCGATCACTCAAAATCTTTTTCACATCCCTCCTTCCACCTCTAATTTGGTCTCCCGCTTCTTCCCTCGCATCCATATATCCTTGTCGAAGCCACTATTCCTTCAAACTCATTTTTGCTCTCCAAGATAACGTTCTCATCTTCCACACATTCGTCAACATTCCCAGAACCTTCGCCCCTTCCCCCACCTGTGACTCACTTTCGCTTCCATGGTTCCATATCTGAAACACTTCACTTCTTCCAGTTTTGTATATGTATATCTTTCATACATATTCGCCATTTCCCGTGTATGCGAGGTAGCGTTAAGAACACAGGACTGAGCGGTAGAGGGAATGTTCTCACTTGGTCCCCTTCTCTGAATATGCTTTTGGAAAATCAAAAACGGGAGGAAAGGATTTAGAGCCCCTTGCTCCCTCCCCGTTTTAGCCGCTTTCTATGACACGCAGGGAATGCGTGGAAAGTATTCTTTCTCCCCTGTCCCCAGGGATATATATATGTATATGAGAGTTGGGGTGAGAGAGTATCATTAAATTTTAGGGAGAATAAAAAGATGTTCTGCAAGGAGGTAAATAAAGTGTGTAAGACAAGGGAGCAAATGGGAACTTCAGTGAAGGGCGCAAATGGGGAGGTGATAACAAGTAGTGGTGATGTGAGAAGGAGATGGAGTGAGTATTTTGAAGGTTTGTTGAATGTGTTTGATGATAGAGTGGCAGATATAGGGTGTTTTGGTCGAGGTGGTGTGCAAAGTGAGAGGGTTAGGGAAAATGATTTGGTAAACAGAGAAGAGGTAGTGAAAGCTTTGCGGAAGATGAAAGCCGGCAAGGCAGCAGGTTTGGATGGTATTGCAGTGGAATTTATTAAAAAAGGGGGTGACTGTATTGTTGACTGGTTGGTAAGGTTATTTAATGTATGTATGACTCATGGTGAGGTGCCTGAGGATTGGCGGAATGCGTGCATAGTGCCATTGTACAAAGGCAAAGGGGATACGAGTGAGTGCTCAAATTACAGAGGTATAAGTTTGTTGAGTATTCCTGGTAAATTATATGGGAGTGTATTGATTGAGAGGGTGAAGGCATGTACAGAGCATCAGATTGGGGAAGAGCAGTGTGGTTTCAGAAGTGGTAGAGGATGTGTGGATCAGGTGTTTGCTTTGAAGAATGTATGTGAGAAATACTTAGAAAAGCAAATGGATTCGTATGTAGCATTTATGGATCTGGAGAAGGCATATGATAGAGTTGATAGAGATGCTCTGTGGAAGGTATTAAGAATATATGGTGTGGGAGGAAAGTTGTTAGAAGCAGTGAAAAGTTTTTATCGAGGATGTAAGGCATGTGTACGTGTAGGAAGAGAGGAAAGTGATTGGTTCTCAGTGAATGTAGGTTTGCGGCAGGGGTGTGTGATGTCTCCATGGTTGTTTAATTTGTTTATGGATGGGGTTGTTAGGGAGGTAAATGCAAGAGTTTTGGAAAGGGGCAAGTATGAAGTCTGTTGGGGATGAGAGAGCTTGGGAAGTGAGTCAGTTGTTGTTCGCTGATGATACAGCGCTGGTGGCTGATTCATGTGAGAAACTGCTGAAGCTGGTGACTGAGTTTGGTAAAGTGTGTGGAAGAAGAAAGTTAAGAGTAAATGTGAATAAGAGCAAGGTTATTAGGTACAGTAGGGTTGAGGGTCAAGTCAATTGGGAGGTGAGTTTGAATGGAGAAAAGGCTGGAGGAAGTGAAGTGTTTTAGATATCTGGGAGTGGATCTGGCAGCGGATGGAACCATGGAAGCGGAAGTGGATCATAGGGTGGGGGAGGGGGCGAAAATTCTGGGGGCCTTGAAGAATGTGTGGAAGTCGAGAACATTATCTCGGAAAGCAAAAATGGGTATGTTTGAAGGAATAGTGGTTCCAACAATGTTGTATGGTTGCGAGGCGTGGGCTATGGATAGAGTTGTGTGCAGGAGGATGGATGTGCTGGAAATGAGATGTTTGAGGACAATGTGTGGTGTGAGGTGGTTTGATCGAGTGAGTAACGTAAGGGTAAGAGAGATGTGTGGAAATAAAAAGAGCGTGGTTGAGAGAGCAGAAGAGGGTGTTTTGAAGTGGTTTGGGCACATGGAGAGGATGAGTGAGGAAAGATTGACCAAGAGGATATATGTGTCGGAGGTGGAGGGAGCAAGGAGAAGAGGGAGACCAAATTGGAGGTGGAAAGATGGAGTGAAAAAGATTTTGTGTGATCGGGGCCTGAACATGCAGGAGGGTGAAAGGAGGGCAAGGAATAGAGTGAGTTGGAGCGATGTGGTATACCGGGGTTGACGTGCTGTCGGTGGATTGAATCAGGGCATGTGAAGCGTCTGGGGTAAACCATGGAAAGCTGTGTAGGTATGTATATTTGTGTGTGTGGACGTATGTATATACATGTGTATGGGGGGGGGGGCCATTTCTTTCGTCTGTTTCCTTGCGCTACCTCGCAAACGCGGGAGACAGCGACAAAGTATAAAAAAAAAATATATATATATATATATATTATTATTATTATTATTATTATTATTATTATTATTATTATACTTTGTCACTGTCCCGCGTTAGCGAGGTAGCGGAGAGAAACAGACAAAAGAACGGCCCAACCCACCCACATACAAATGTGCATACATAAACGCCCACACACGCACAAATACATACCTATACATTTCAACGTATACATACATATGCATATATCATATGCACATATTCATACATGTTGCCTTCATCCATTCTCGCCGCCACACATGAAATGGCAATCCCCTCCCCCTGCGTGCGCACGAGGTATCGCTAGGAAAGGACAACAAAGGCCACATTCGTCCTTACTCAGACTCTAGCTGTCATGTGTAATGCACCGAAACCACAGCTCCCTTTCCACATCCAGGCCCCACAAAACTCTTCATGGTCTACCCCAGACGCTTCACATGCCCTGGTTCAATCCATTGACAGCACGTCGACCCCGGTATACCACGTCGTTCCAATTCACTCAATTCTTTGCATGCCTTTCATCCTCCTGTATGCTCAGGCCCATCGGTCAAAATGGGGTGGGGGAGGGGGTGAAGAATGTCTGGAAGGCGAGAACGTTGTCTCGGAAAGCAAAAATGGGTGTTTGAAGGAATAGTGGATCCAACAATGTTATATGGTTGTGAGGCATGGGCGATAGATAGGGTTGTGCAGAGATGGGGATGTGGTGGAAATGGGATGTTTGAGGACAATATGTGGTGTGAGATGGTTTGATCGAGTAAGTAATGAAAAGGTAAGAGATGTGTGGTGATAAAAAGGGTGTGGTTAAGAGAGCAGAAGAGGGTGTATTGAAATGATTTGTTCACATGGAGAGAATGAGCGAGGAAAGATTGACAAAGAGAATATATGTGTCAGAGCTGGAGGGAAAGAGGAGAAGTGGGAGACCAAATTGGAGGTGGAAGGATGGAGTGAAAAAGATTTTGAGCGATTGGGGACTGAACATGCAGGAGGGTGAAAGGCGTGCAAGGAATAGAGTGAACTGGAATGATGTGGTACACCAAGGTCAACGTGCTGTCAGTGGATTGAACCAGGGCATGTGAAGCGTCTGGGGTAAACCATGGAGAGTTTTGTGGAGCCTGGATGTGGGAAGGGAGCTGTGGTTTCGCTGCATTATACATGACAGCTAGAGACTGATTGTGAACGAATGTGGCCTTTGTTGTCTTTTCCTAGCGCTACCTTGCACGCGTGCGGGGGAGGGTGATGTCATTTCATGTGTGGCAGGGTGGCAATGGGAATGAATAAAGGCAGCAAGTATGAATTATGTACATGTATATTTGTATATGTCTGTGTATGTATATATATATATACATTGAAATGTATAGGTATGTATATGTGTGTGTGTGGACATGTATGTATATACATGTGTACGTAGGTGGGTTGGGACATTCTTTCGTCTGTTTCCTTGCGCCACCTCGCTAATGCGGGAGACAGCGACAAAGTATAGTGACCCCCAACTTATGATGATTCGACTTATGATTTTTTACTCTATGATCGTGAGATATTCAACACTGTATTATACAGTAGGCTTTGTGTTAGATGATTTTGTCCAACTGTAGGCTAATGTAAGTATTCTGAGAACGTTTAAGGTAGGCTAGGCTAAGGTATGATGTTTGGTAGATTAGATTTACAGTATTAAATATATTTTTTGCTTCAGGTTGATTCTTGGAACGTAACCCCATTGTAAGTTGAGGAGCATGTGTGTATATATATATAGACTAAATCAGCAAAATTTAAGAAATGTAGAACAATACTAGCTCATTGAATATACTTTTTGATCGAAGAAGTTTACATCCTCAGTGAAATGGAGGGGTCTATTGATAATCATAGGTCATAGTTTTTCATCTTATTATATGAAGAATTGAAAGTTGCCCTGCCTTCCTTTATGTTATATATGATCAACTATTTATCCTTTGAAGTTTTTGACCCATACCTAGAATTTTATCGACCCTGTCGACTCCTAGACTTATCAACCCCTTGCATAGTTCCATCAACCCTTGGGGATCTTTAATAACCACATTGGGAATTGTTGAGCTAGACGATGTATTACATAGTAAGCCATGTTTGTTGAATGATTACTATCTGAACGTTTTTATCTTTACACTGTAAAGTTTTGGAAGTCTGTACCATCTTATCTTATTCTCAACAGTCACAACTTGCCAGCTTTAAAAGGATGGTTGTCCACCTCCAGAAAGATTTGATAGGACCATTTTCTTTTTGGTACCTATACCGGCAAGTTTTGATATGTCTCGCAAAATAAAGAATGTTGACCCAGTACATGATACTGGAACCCACACATGAGTCCACATAGGAGAATGTGGCTTGTTTGCTGTTTGGATATGCTTATTTGGAGTGCTGCAATCCATTTCATATGATGGAGAAAGCTACTTCACATCAGAATCCTTAAGTGCAATACTTTATTGCATGTCCATTGTATGGGGACTAGTTGGTGCTCAGCTCACTACACTACTACCTCTGCTGCCTCCAACCCAAGGGGCATATCAGACTTTACTGTAAAAACCATGAAGACATATGGCCTGAGATGGTGTTGCAACTCCAATTTAACCATCACATGTCATTTAAAGCAACTATAGGGTTTCCTACTCAGGAGATGGATTTTAGGGTTCGCTCTTGTGTTAAAGGTGGCAGTTAGAGGGTGCTCTAATCTAGACTGCCACCTGCCAGACCTTATTAATCCTGAAGTGGGTAAATGACATGTGCGGTAGCTGGGGAGCAGTTGAACAAGCACTGTCTAGTCTGACACCAAAACGTGTAGTGGAGTATTGACACCAAATCGTATGGTGGAGTTTGAAAGAAGCAAGAAGCACCTCAGATGTAGAGGAGAGTTCCAGGTCGGTGATCAGGTGCATTTAAAACTATTAGTATGTATGTGGTGCAGTATGGGGGCTGATCCTAGCTGATGACTATATGTGTAGCTGCATGAAAGTGTGCCAGTAGAATGAGCTGGAAAGGGATCTGATTATGTTTTATACTTTGAATATTCCCAAGGCATCTATGGATATCTAGAAGGTTAGAAGACAGTGAGCAGCATCTTCACAGCATATCTGTAGAGGTGGTTATATTAGATCCAGCACCATAATGACCGACATAGGTTTGTGGTTCTTCACACCAGTCCTTGGTTGATATCTATAAGCAGCAGTACAAAGCATAAGATAATCAGCATTTAGATTATTCATGCGAAGAGAAAGATAGCAGTTATGTTGAAAATGGAAATGATGATAAAGTAGATGAGAAGAAAATGACAATGAATAGGCTGATGTTGGAAGGGAAAGTGAACGTTAAGAGCACTTAGTCCCTCATTTGAACCAAAGTGTGAGATATTATTATGGATTCTAAAAGAAAAAAAATACCTGGTGGGTTTTGTGAACAACTTCAGAAATTATTTAAGATGTTAGCATTTTATGTCAGGCACTGCACTGCCTAAGAAGTTGGACTTTATTGTCAGTTAGCCAAAGATAAATTCACAAATCACACCAGAATTCTGTATTGTAGTCGAGAATTAATCCACAGGCAAAGCAATCTTTTATTCAGTTTTGAATTATTAGATATCAAGCAGTGACACATTTTGAACAGCAGTAATTATACTTATTTTTCAAATTCAGTTGATTACCCTTTACTTCTTTTTCAGGCGGTTCTTCCAGGGGGCTTATTACTACCTTGATGATCCCCCCAAAGCTCCTCCAGTCCTCATGCATGACTGGGAGAATGACACTGGTGGTGATGGTTCTTATGGACCCATTGATGTACATGATTTTGCAAAGGTATGTTTTGCTATAACTCGTGAATAACAGGACTTGTATTTATGATACTTTGGCATATTATGATTGTTGTTGAAATACCATGTATATGGGCTTTTTTTTTTTTTTTTTTTTTTTTTTTTTTTTTTTTTTTTCGCTGTCTCCCGCGTTTGCGAGGTAGCGCAAGGAAACATACGAAAGAAGTGGCCCAACCCACCCCCATACACATGTATATACATACGTCCACACACGCAAAATATACATACCTACACAGCTTTCCATGGTTTACCCCAGACGCTTCACATGCCCCGATACAATCCACTGACAGCACGTCAACCCTGGTATACCACATCGCTCCAATTCACTCTATTCCTTGCCCTCCTTTCACCCTCCTGCATGTTCAGGCCCCGATCACACAAAATCTCTTTCACTCCATCTTTCCACCTCCAATTTGGTCTCCCTCTTCTCCTCGTTCCCTCCACCTCCGACACATATATCCTCTTGGTTAATCTTTCCTCACTCATTCTCTCCATGTGCCCAAACCATTTCAAAACACCCTCTTCTGCTCTCTCAACCACGCTCTTTTTATTTCCACACATCTCTCTTACCCTTACGTTACTTACTCGATCAAACCACCTCACACCACACATTGTCCTCAAACATCTCATTTCCATCACATCCATCCTCCTGCGCACAACTCTATCCATAGCCCACGCCTCGCAACCATACAACATTGTTGGAACCACTATTCCTTCAAACATACTCACCTTTGCTTTCCGAGATAATGTTCTCGACTTCCACACATTCTTCAAGGCTCCCAGAATTTTCGCCCCCTCCCCCACCCTATGATCCACTTCCGCTTCCATGGTTCCATCTGCTGCCAGATCCACTCCCAGATATCTAAAACACTTCACTTCCTCCAGTTTTTCTCCATTCAAACTCACCTCCCAATTGACTTGACCCTCAACCCTACTGTATATATATCCTGTATATATATCCCGTACCTAACAACCCTGCTCCCATCGACACCCACTCCCAACTTCTTTCACACACTTTGAGTTTGGTAAAGTGTGTGAAAGAAGCCAAGAGCAAATGTGAACAAGAGCAAGGCTATTAGGCACAGGATATATATATATATATATATATATATATATATATATATATATATATATATATATATATATTTTTTTTTTTTTTTTCGCTGTCTCCCGCGTTTGCGAGGTAGCGCAAGGAAACAGACGAAAGAAATGGCCCAACCCACCCCCATACACATGTATATACATACGTCCACAAACGCAAATATACATACCTACACAGCTTTCCATGGTTTACCCCAGACGCTTCACATGCCCTGATTCAATCCACTGACAGCACGTCAACCCCGGTATACCACATCGTTCCAATTCACTCTATTCCTTGCCCTCCTTTCACCCTCCTGCATGTTCAGGCCCCGATCACACAAAATATGGGCGTTTATGTATATATATATGTGTATGTGGGTGGGTTGGGCCGTTCCTTGTCTGTTTCCTTGCACTACCTCGCTGACGTGGGAGACAGCGATTAAGTATGATAGAATATAATATAAATACCATGTCAGATAATAAAACATTAACATATGTAAAGAGATCAAAAAGATTTACATGTATGATGCTGATGCTACAGATCCAGACAATTCAAAGATCCGTTTTGAAGGGTTCCTACAGCTTCAAGGCTGCACTCCTTTAAAACAAAAAGTTCTCTGAATTAGTTTGTCAGTTGACAGTGATACAGCCTTGTGAAAGCTGACATTTTACTCTCAGCTTAACCACTTGCAAATGGTAAAAAAGATTGAATTCTAAGAAAATATGGATATTCTTGATTATATGAATAATTTGAATCGCAGCAACTATGACTACATATTTAGTATGGTTAAAGTGGTGGGCTTTAGAATAAAAAAGAGTTGAAAAGTAGATGATTTTTGAAATGTTGGGGTAAGTGTTATTGAAAGAAGTACTAGTCTAAATGTGGATCATCTGAAATTACCAGTGCAAACTTTTGTGCTTGTGATAGATAAAAGATTGTTTGGCAGACATAGTGCAAATAGTTGTGCTTGATTGAAGTGTACCATTGGGATTGAGAGTGGATGATAATGAAGAAAGAAGTGATTTTAGTACAATGGTAGAATTCTTAAAGGTTTGAGGTAGCAGGGGAGCAAGTTTGCCCCAAGACACAAGTTTACCTGCTCATTTATCAGCCCTTAGGGTTGGGGTACTATGGTTCAGTGGAGTTTATACTTTCAGAAAGAGCATATCTGCATGCACTTCATCAACCCCCCTGTAAATGGACATTGTTAATATTGATTGATAGCGTAAAAGTTTTTGTTATGAAGATAGTTTTGGTGTTTCATTTTTGGAAATGAATGCAATAATGGCAAAACAAATATGCTATGTTTTGTGATGTACACCAAAGTAGTTATCAAATGGACTCATATGATTCATGAAAACTGTTACTTTATAACAGAAATGTTTAGGTATCCATTGATGGTTCACCTCCCAGCACATTTACATTGCAGCCCATGTTGTGTGTGGTACTCATTTTCAGACATCATGCTGTGTCCATTGCTTTTTTATTGTTTCTGCATGGTTTTGCTTTTGTATGTGATTTGATGCATCTTTGTTGGAGTTTTTCCTTGGTATTTATTTAAGTTATCAGTCTGTATCCCAATTTGAGTAAGTTAGCCCAGTTTTGTTTCTATAATGATTATATCCAAATGAAGAATTCAAGAAATATTCTGAGCGTTGCTTTTAGCCAATTGAAATGCAAAAGTGAATGGCAAGATTGAAAACAATTTTGTGTGTCACCTTGCTTTGGATTCAGTAAACGATTTATTGAGAATAAAGTTTGGGGAGTTTATGGAATGACATGAAACATTTGTGTTATTTGCTGTTACTGCACTTTGGGAGGATGTCAGCATTTTGTAAGTGAGACATAACATCGATTGATGCAAATGAGATTGAATAGTTAACAGTTTTTATCAGTAGCCTAACCCTTGAAGGACTGAACCCCCTAAATTTAGTGAGGGTTCTTAGGACCAGAGTTTATCAAAAAATTCAGTAAAATAGTTTCATCATCAATTAATAGGAAATTTATTTATTTATTATACTTTGTCGCTGTCTCCCGCATTAGCGAGGTAGTGCAAGGAAACAGACGAAAGAATGGCCCAACCCACCCACGTACACTTGTATGTACATTCACGTCCACACACAGCACGTGTACATAACTATACATTTCAACGTATATATATATATATATATATATTTTTTTTCTTTGTCGCTGTCTCCCGCGTTTGCGAGGTAGCGCAAGGAAACAGACAAAAGAAATGGCCCAACCCACCCCCATACACATGTATATACATACGTCCGCACACGCAAATATACATACCTACACAGCTTTCCATGGTTTACCCCAGACGCTTCACATGCCCTGATTCAATCCACTAACAGCACGTCAACCCCGGTATACCACATCGATCCAATTCACTCTACTCCTTGCCCTCCTTTCACCCTCCTGCATGTTCAGGCCCCGATCACACAAAATCTTTTCACTCCATCTTTCCACCTCCAATTTGGTCTCCCACTTCTCCTCGTTCCCTCCACCTCTGACACATATATCCTCTTGGTCAATCTCTCCTCACTCATTCTCTCCATGTGCCCAAACCATTTCAGAACACCCTCTTCTGCTCTCTCAACCACGCTCTTTTTATTTCCACACATCTCTCTTACCCTTACGTTACTTACTCGATCAAACCACCTCACACCACACATTGTCCTCAAACATCTCATTTCCAGCACATCCATCCTCCTGCGCACAACTCTATCCATAGCCCATGCCTCGCAACCATACAACATTGTTGGAACCACTATTCCTTCAAACATACCCATTTTTGCTTTCCGAGATAATGTTCTCAACTTCCACACATTCTTCAAGGCTCCCAGGATTTTCGCCCCCTCCCCCACCCTATGATCCACTTCCGCTTCCATGGTTCCATCCGCTGCCAGATCCACTCCCAGATATCTAAAACACTTTACTTCCTCCAGTTTTTCTCCATTCAAACTTACCTCCCAATTGACTTGACCCTCAACCCTACTGTACCTCACCCTCTTCTGCTCTCTCAACCACGCTCTTTTTATTTCCACACATCTCTCTTACCCTTACGTTATTTACTCGATCAAACCACCTCACACCACACATTGTCCTCAAACATCTCATTTCCAGCACATCCATCCTCCTGCGCACAACTCTATCCATAGCCCATGCCTCGCAACCATACAACATTGTTGGAACCACTATTCCTTCAAACATACCCATTTTTGCTTTCCGAGATAATGTTCTCAACTTCCACACATTCTTCAAGGCTCCCAGGATTTTCGCCCCCTCCCCCACCCTATGATCCACTTCCGCTTCCATGGTTCCATCCGCTGCCAGATCCACTCCCAGATATCTAAAACACTTTACTTCCTCCAGTTTTTCTCCATTCAAACTTACCTCCCAATTGACTTGACCCTCAACCCTACTGTACCTAATTACCTTGCTCTTATTCACATTTACTCTTAACTTTCTTCTTTCACACACTTTACCAAACTCAGTCACCAGCTTCTGCAGTTTCTCACATGAATCAGCCACCAGCGCTGTATCATCAGCGAACAACAACTGACTCACTTCCCAAGCTCTCTCATCCCCAACAGACTTCATACTTGCCCCTCTTTCCAAAACTCTTGCATTCACCTCCCTAACAACCCCATCCATAAACAAATTAAACAACCATGGAGACATGACACACCCCTGCCGCAAACCTACATTCTCTGAGAACCAATCACTTTCCTCTCTTCCTACACGTACACATACCTTACATCCTCGATAAAAACTTTTCACTGCTTCTAACAACTTGCCTCCCACACCATATATTCTTAATACTATGCGTGCATAGTGCCACTGTACAAAGGCAAAGGGGATAAGAGTGAGTGCTCAAATTACAGAGGTATAAGTTTGTTGAGTATTCCTGGTAAATTATATGGGAGGATATTGATTGAGAGGGTGAAGGCATGTACAGAGCATCAGATTGGGGAAGAGCAGTGTGGTTTCAGAAGTGGTAGAGGATGTGTGGATCAGGTGTTTGCTTTGAAGAATGTATGTGAGAAATACTTAGAAAAGCAAATGGATTTGTATGTAGCATTTATGGATCTGGAGAAGGCATATGATAGAGTTGATAGAGATGCTCTGTGGAAGGTATTAAGAATATATATATATATATATGTAGGTTTGCGGCAGGGGTGTGTGATGTCTCCATGGTTGTTTAATTTGTTTATGGATGGGGTTGTTAAGGAGGTAAATGCAAGAGTTTTGGAAAGAGGGGCAAGTATGAAGTCTGTTGGGGATGAGAGAGCTTGGGAAGTGAGTCAGTTGTTGTTCGCTGATGATACAGCGCTGGTGGCTGATTCATGTGAGAAACTGCAGGAGCTGGTGACTGAGTTTGGTAAAGTGTGTGGAAGAAGAAAGTTAAGAGTAAATGTGAATAAGAGCAAGGTTATTAGGTACAGTAGGGTTGAGGGTCAAGTCAATTGGGAGGTGAGTTTGAATGGAGAAAAACTGGAGGAAGTGAAGTGTTTTAGATATCTGGGAGTGGATCTGGCAGCTGGATGGAACCATGGAAGCGGAAGTGGATCATAGGGTGGGGGAGGGGGCGAAAATTCTGGGGGCCTTGAAAAATGTGTGGAAGTCGAGAACATTATCTCGGAAAGCAAAAATGGGTATGTTTGAAGGAATAGTGGTTCCAACAATGTTGTATGGTTGCGAGGCGTGGGCTATGGATAGAGTTGTGCGCAGGAGGATGGATGTGCTGGAAATGAGATGTTTGAGGACAATGTGTGGTGTGAGGTGGTTTGATCGAGTGAGTAACGTAAGGGTAAGAGAGATGTGTGGAAATAAAAAGAGCGTGGTTGAGAGAGCAGAAGAGGGTGTTTTGAAGTGGTTTGGGCACATGGAGAGAATGAGTGAGGAAAGATTGACCAAGAGGATATATGTGTCGGAGGTGGAGGGAACGAGGAGAAGAGGGAGACCAAATTGGAGGTGGAAAGATGGAGTGAAAAAGATTTTGTGTGATCGGGGCCTGAACATGCAGGAGGGTGAAAGGAGGGCAAGGAATAGAGTGAATTGGAGCGATGTAGTATACCGGGGTTGACGTGCTGTCAGTGGATTGAATCAAGGCATGTGAAGCGTCTGGGGTAAACCATGGAAAGCTGTGTAGGTATGTATATTTGCGTGTGTGGACGTATGTATATACATGTGTATGGGGGGGGGGGTTGGGCCATTTCTTTCGTCTGTTTCCTTGCGCTACCTCGCAAACGCGGGAGACAGCGACAAAGTATAAAAAAAAAAGATATATATATATATATATATATATATATATATATATATATATTTTTTTTTTTTTTTTTTTTTTTTTTTTTTTTTCATACTATTTGCCATTTCCCGCGTTAGCGAGGTAGCGTTAAGAACAGAGAACTGGGCCTTAGAGGGAATATCCTCACCTGACCCCCTTCTCTGTTCCTTCTTTTGGAAAATTAAAAAAAAAGCAAGAAAGGGGAGGATTTCCAGCCACCCGCTCCCTCCCCTTTTAGTCGCCTTCTACGACACGCAGGGAATACGTGGGAAGCATTCTTTCTCCCCTATCCCCAGGGATAAATATATATATATATATATATATATATATATATATATATATATATATATATATATATATATATATATATATATATATATGCAGACATATACAAACATACAAATGTACATAATTCATACTTGCTGCCTTCACTCACTCCCATCACCACCCTGCCACACATGAAATGACAACCCCCTCCCCCCCTCCTGCATGCATGTGAGGTAACGCCAGGAGAAGATAACAAAGGCCACATTTGTTCACACTCAGTCTCTAGCTGTCATGTATAATGCACCAAAACCACAGCTCCCTTTCCACATCCAGGCCCCACAAGACTTTCCATGGTTTACCCCAGACACTTCACATGCCCTGGTTCAATCCATTGACAGCACATCGACCCTGGTATACCACATCATTCCAATTCACTCTATTCCTTGCACGCCTTTTACCCTCCTGCATGTTCAGACCCCGATCGCTCAAAATCTTTTTCACTCCTTCTGTCTACCTCCAATTTGTTCTCCCACTTGTCCTCATTCCCTCCACCTCTGACACATATATCCTCTTTGTCAATCTTTCCTCACTTATTCTCTCCATGTGACCAAACCATTTCAAAACACCCACTTCTGCTATCTCAACCACACACTTTTTTATTACCACACATCTCTCTTACCCTTTCATTATTTACTCAATCAAACCACCTCACACCACATATTGTCTTCAAACATCTCATTTCCAACACATCCACCCTCCTCCGCACAACTCTTTCTATAGCCCACGCCTCGCAACCATATAACAATGTTGGAACCACTATTCCTTCAAACATACCCATTTTTGCTTTCCGAGATAATGTTCTCACCTTCCACACATTTTTCAATGCTCCCAGAACTTTCGCCCCCTCCCCCACCCTGTGACTCGCTTCCACTTCCATGGTTCCATCTGCTGCCAAATCCACTCCCAGATATCTAAAACACTTCACTTCCTCCAATTTTTCTCCATTCAAACTTACTTCCCAACTGACTTGTCCCTCAACCCTACTGTACCTAATAACCTTGCTCTTATTCACATTTATTCTCAGCTTTATTTTTCACACACTTGACCAATCTCAGTCACCAGCTTCTGCAGTTTCTCACCCGAATCAGCCACCAGCGCTGTATCATCAGCGAACAGCAACTGACTCACTTCCCAAGCCCTCTCATCCACAACAGAAAGCATACTTGCCCCTCTACCACATCCTCTACCACGTCTGAAACCATGCTGCTCTTCCACAATCTGATGCTCTGCACATGTTTTCACCCTTGCAATCAATACCCTCTCATATGATTTCCCATGAATACTCAACAAACTTATACCTCTGTAATTTGAGCGCTCACGTTTATCCCCTTTGCCTTTGTACAATGGCAGTATGCATGCATTCCGCCAATCCTCAGGCACCTCACCATGAGTCCTACATACATTGAATATCCTTACCAACCAATCAACAACACAGTCACCCCCTTTTTTGATAAATTCCACTGCACAAACTGCCTTGCCGGCTTTCATGTTCTGCATTGCTTTTACTCCCTCTTGTCTGTTTACCAAATCATTCTCCCTAACCTTCTCACTTCGCACACCACCTCGACCAAAACACCCTACATCTGCCACTCTGTCATCTAACACATTCAATAAACCTTTAAAATACTCACTTCATCTCCTTCTCACATCACTACTACTTGTTATTACCTCCCCATTAGCCCCCTTCACTGATGTTCCCATTTGTTCTCTTGTCTTACGCACTTTATTTACATCCTTCCAAAACATCTTTTTATTCTCTCTAAAATTTAATGATACTAATGATACTCTCTCACCATAACTCTCATTTGCCCTCTTTTTCACCTCTTGCAACTTTTTTTGACCTCCTGCCTCTTCCTATTATACATCTCCCACTCATTTGCACTATTTTTCTGCAAAATTCGTCCAAATGCCTCTCTCTTCTCTTTCACTAATAATCTTACTTCTTCATCCCACCACTCACTACCCTTTCTAATCTGCCCACCTCCCACGCTTCTCATGCCACAAGCATCTTTTGCGCAAGCCATCACTGCTTTCCTAAATACATCCCATTCCTCCCCCACTCCCCTTACATCCCTTGCTCTCACCTTTTTCCATTCTGCACTCAGTTCCTTACACAAGTCTCCTTCCCAAGCTCACTTACTCTCATCATTCTCTTCACCCCAACATTCTCTCTTCTTTTCTGAAAACCTCTACAAATCTTCACCTTCGCCTCCAGAAGATAACGATCAGACATCCCTCCGGTCGCACCTCTCAGCACATTAACATCCAAAGGATTATTAGTGAAAAAGAAGAGAGAGGCGTTTAAATTATTTATGTAGGGAAGTAGTGCAAATGACTGGGAGGTGCATAAAAGAAAGAGGCAGGAGGTCAAGAGAAAGGTGCATGAGGTGAAAAAGAGGGCAAATGAGAGTTGGGGTGAGAGAGTATCATTTAATTTTAGGGAGGATAAAACAATGTTTTGGAAGGAGGTAAACAAAGTACATAAGACAAGAGAACAAATGGGAACATCGGTGAGGGGAGCTAATGGGGAGGTAACAACAATTAGTGGTGAAGTGAGGAGATGGAGTGAGTATTTTGAAGGTTTGTTGAATGTTTTTAATGATAGAGTGGCAGATATAGGGTGTTCTGGTCGAAGTGGTGTGCAAAGTGAGAGAGGTCAGGGAGAAAGGCTTGGTAAACAGAGAAGAGATCGTGAAAGCTTTACGGAAGATGAAAGCCAGCAAGGCGGCGGGTTTGGATGGTATTGCAGTGGAATTTATTAAAATAGGGGGTGACTGTGTTGTTGACAAGTTGGTAAGGATATTCAATGTATGTATGGTTCATGGTGATGTGCCTGAGGATTGGTGGGAGGCATGCATAGTGCCATTGTACAAAGGCAAAGAGGATAAAGGTGAATGTTCAAATTACAAAGGTATAAGTTTGTTGAGTATTCCTGGGAAATTATAAGGGAGGGTATTGATTGAAAGGGTAAAGGCATGTACAGATCATCAGATTGGGGAAGAGCAGTGTGGTTTCAGAAATGGTAGATGTGTGGATCAGGTGTTTCCTTTGAAGAATGTATATGAGAAATACTTAGAAAAACAGATGGATTTATATGTAGCATTTATGGATCTGGATAGGGTTGATAGAGATGCTTTGTGGAAGGTTTTAAGAGTATATGGTATGGGAGGTAAGTTGCTCGAAGCGGTAGAAAGTTTTTACCAAGGAAGTAAGGCATGTGTATGAGTAGGAAGAGAGGAAAGTGATTGGTTCCCAATGAATGTCGGTTTGCAACAAGGGTGTGTGATGTCTCCAGGGTTGTTTAATTTGTCTATGGATTGGGTTTTTAGGGAGGTGAATGCAAGAGTTTTGGAGAGAGGGGCAAGTATGCAGTCTGTTATAGATGAGAGGGCTTGGGAAGTGAGTCAGTTGTTGTCTGCTGGTGACAGTTTGGTAAAGTGTGTGAAAGAAGAAAGCTGAGAGTAAATGTGAATAAAAGCAAGGTTATTAGGTACAGTAGGGTTGAGGGACAAGTTAATTGGAAGGTAAGTATGAGTGGAGAAAAACTGGAGGAAGTGAAGTGTTTTAGATATCTGGGAGTGGATGGAACCATGGAAGCAGAAATGAGTTTGAGGACAATATGTGGTGTGAGGTGGTTTGATCGAATAGGTAATGAAAGGGTAAGAGAGATGTTTGGTAATAAAAAGAATGTGGTTGAGAGAACAGAAGAGGGTGCGTTGAAATGGTTTGATCACATGGAGAGCATGAGTGAGGAAAGATTGACAAAGAGGATATATGTGTCATAGGTAGACGTGACAAAGAGGATATATGTGTCAGAGGTAGAGGGAACGAGGATAGGTGGGAGACCAAATTGGAGGTGGAAGGATGGAGTGAAAAAGATTTTGAGCAATCGGGGCCTGAACATACAAGAGGGTGAAAGGTGTGCAAGGAATAGAGTGAATTTGAATGATGTGGTATGCCAGGGCATGTGAAACGTCTGGGGTAAACCCTGGAAAGTTTTGTGGGGCCTGGATGTGGAAAGGGAGCTGTGGTTTCCATGCATTACACATGACAGCTAGAGACTGGGTGTGAACAAATGTGGCCTTTTTTATCTTTTCCTTGTGCAACCTCGTGCACGCAGGGGGAGAGGGATGGTATTTCATGGGTGGCAGGGTGGCGACGTGAATGGATGAAAGCAGCAAGTATGAATATGTATATATGTATATATCTGTTTATGTATATGTATGTATATGTTGGAAATGTATAGGTATTTATATGTACTTGTGTGGATGTGTATGTATATACATGTGTATGTGGCTGGGTTGGGCCATTCTTTCATCTGTTTCCTTGCTTTACCTCGCTAACGTGGGAAACAGCAACAAAGTATTATAAATAAATAAATTAACCTGTGTTTACTCCCTTATGTCATCGTTGGATTAACTGTTATTTTCAAATAGGGTGTGGCAATTGTAGGCTCTCATTTGGTACTCTTAGGAATTGATTTAGAACATTATCTCCTTTCGTTTCAAACACAATCCATTATGTTAAATTGTTATCCTGGTATAGCAACGTTTCATTATCAAGCTGTTTCCCAGTTGACTCAGTCCTCACACTTTTCCCCACCTTGCTCCTGCTAGTGTTAACATCAGTGGTACAAAGATATTGTGATTTTATTGTATCATATTTGGTTGTCTGAAATGAATGAATACCATAGAGTTTGAGTGAACTTAATCTCTGATTTTCATATCATATGGATGATGTTGAATTATTTGTATATTGTTGTATAAATTTTCTTGATATTCATGGTAATTAAATCTACTTTGATCTTACAGCATGTAGCAGATCTGCATGCTGATGGCGATATTGCATTTTCCAAAGAATATGAAGCAATACAAGCAGCTTCTGCTCAGGAACATCATCCAGCAGAACACTCCCAGCATCCAGATAATAAACAGAAAAATCGTTACCTCAATATAGTTGCTTGTGAGTAGATTTAACTGTTATTGATAGCATGTTTGTTTTAGGCTCTTGATTATCTTCGGTAGTCAGAACTTAGGTCTGCAGATGACAAGTTTGCAGAAATTATTTGTATATTTTATTGGAAGTTATAAGACAACTAAATTTCAATACAACATAGTTACTTTTAAGTAGTTTTATCTTTTACTGTTAGCACGTCTTTTTTAGACTTTGTTATCTGCCTTTAACAGTAACAGAGTGTAGGTCATTGCAGGTAACAGGACTGAAGAAGATATTGATGATTTTCATAAAAAGTTATACAAAAGAAATCTGAATTGCAAAACAAATTTAGGAACTCATACAAATTCTGCATATGATGCAGAATTGCTTCATGTTGCTGGTTTCCATTTTTGAGTTATGAGTAACAAGAAGAAGAAATGTGCATGCACATTCTCTGATTCATATTTTATGCCATTATCTTCCACTGAGAATATGCAGAACAGGAAAAATAGTCTATACCTGGAAGTAAAATGTTCTGTCATTAGATTTATAACTGTTGTTGAGCTTTGGCAAGAATACAGAAAGAAAGGATTTATTATTATTATTATTTTTTTTTTTTTTTTTCATACTATTCGCCATTTCCCGCGATAGCGAGGTAGCGTTAAGAACAGAGGACTGGGCCTTTGAGGGAATATCCTCACCTGGCCCCCTTCTCTGTTCCTTCTTTTGGAAAATTAAAAAAAAACGAGAGGGGAGGATTCCAGCCCCCCGCTCCCTTCCCTTTTAGTCGCCTTCTACGACACGCAGGGAATACGTGGGAAGTATTCTTTCTCCCCTATCCCCAGGGATAATTATTATTATTATTATTATTATTATTATTATTATTATTATTATTATTATTCACATGCCCTGGTTCAATCTATTGACAGCATGTCAGCCCCGGTATACCATATCGTTCCAATTCACTCTATTCCTTGCACGCTTTTCACCCTCCTGCATTTTCAGGCCCTGATCACTCAAAATCTTTTTCACCCTATCTTTCCACCTCCAATTTGGTCTCCCACTTCTCCTCGTTCAATCCACCTCTGACACATATCCTCTCTGTCAATCTTTCCTCACTCATTCTCTCCATGTGACCAAACCATTTCAAAACACCCTCTTCTGCTTTCTCAACCACACTCTTTTTATAACCACACATTTCTCTTACCCTATTATTAGTTACTCGATCAAACCACCTCACACCACATATTGTTATTATTATTATTATTATTATTTTTTTTTTTTTTTTTTTTTTTTTTTTTTATCGCTGTCTCCCGCGTTTGCGAGGTAGCGCAAGGAAACAGACGAAAGAAATGGCCCAACCCCCCCCCCCATACACATGTACATACACACGTCCACACACGCAAATATACATACCTACACAGCTTTCCATGGTTTACCCCAGACGCTTCACATGCCTTGCTTCAATCCACTGACAGCACGTCAACCCCTGTATACCACATGACTCCAATTCACTCTATTTCTTGCCCTCCTTTCACCCTCCTGCATGTTCAGGCCCCGATCACACAAAATCTTTTTCACTCCATCTTTCCACCTCCAATTTGGTCTCCCTCTTCTCCTCGTTCCCTCCACCTCCGACACATATATCCTCTTGGTCAATCTCTCCTCACTCATTCTCTCCATGTGCCCAAACCATTTCAAAACACCCTCTTCTGCTCTCTCAACCACGCTCTTTTTATTTCCACACATCTCTCTTACCCTTACGTTACTTACTCGATCAAACCACCTCACACCACACATTGTCCTCAAACATCTCATTTCCAGCACATCCATCCTCCTGCGCACATCTCTATCCATAGCCCACGCCTCGCAACCATACAACATTGTTGGAACCACTATTCCCTCAAACATACCCATTTTTGCTTTCCGAGATAATGTTCTCGACTTCCACACATTTTTCAAGGCTCCCAAAATTTTCGCCCCCTCCCCCACCCTATGATCCACTTCCGCTTCCATGGTTCCATCCGCTGACAGATCCACTCCCAGATATCTAAAACACTTCACTTCCTCCAGTTTTTCTCCATTCAAACTCACCTCCCAATTATTATTATTATTATTATCATTATTATTATCATTATTATCATTATTATCATTATCATTGTTTATGGATGGGGTTGTTAGGGAGGTGAATGCAAGAGTTTTGGAAAGAGGGGCAAGTATGAAGTCTGTTGGGGATGAGAGAGCTTGGGAAGTGAGTCAGTTGTTGTTTGCTGATGATACAGCGCTGGTGGCTGATTCATGTGAGAAACTGCAGAAGCTGGTGACTGAGTTTGGTAAAGTGTGTGGAAGAAGAAAGTTAAGAGTAAATGTGAATAAGAGCAAGGTTATTAGGTACAGTAGGGTTGAGGGTCAAGTCAATTGGGAGGTGAGTTTGAATGGAGAAAAACTGGAGGAAGTGAAGTGTTTTAGATATCTGGGAGTGGATCTGGCAGCAGATGGAACCATGGAAGCGGAAGTGGATCATAGGGTGGGGGAGGGGGCGAAAATTCTGGGGGCCTTGAAGAATGTGTGGAAGTCGAGAACATTATCTCGGAAAGCAAAAATGGGTATGTTTGAAGGAATAGTGGTTCCAACAATGTTGTATGGTTGCGAGGCGTGGGCTATGGATAGAGTTGTGCGCAGGAGGATGGATGTGCTGGAAATGAGATGTTTGAGGACAATGTGTGGTGTGAGGTGGTTTGATCGAGTGAGTAACGTAAGGGTAAGAGAGATGTGTGGAAATAAAAAGAGCGTGGTTGAGAGAGCAGAAGAGGGTGTTCTGAAGTGGTTTGGGCACATGGAGAGAATGAGTGAGGAAAGATTGACCAAGAGGATATATGTGTCGGAGGTGGAGGGAACGAGGAGAAGAGGGAGACCAAATTGGAGGTGGAAAGATGGAGTGAAAAAGATTTTGTGTGATCGGGGCCTGAACATGCAGGAGGGTGAAAGGAGGGCAAGGAATAGAGTGAATTGGAGCGATGTGGTATACCGGGGTTGACGTGCTGTCAGTGGATTGAATCAAGGCATGTGAAGCGTCTGGGGTAAACCATGGAAAGCTGTGTAGGTATGTATATTTGCGTGTGTGGACGTATGTATATACATGTGTATGGGGGGGGGTTGGGCCATTTCTTTCGTCTGTTTCCTTGCGCTACCTCGCAAACGCGGGAGACAGCGACAAAGTATAATAAAAAAAAAAAAAAATTATCATTATTATTATTTTTTTTTTTTTTATTTTGCTTTGTCACTGTCTCCCGCGTTTGCGAGGTAGCGCAAGGAAACAGACGAAAGAAATGGCCCAACCCACCCCCATACACATGTATATACATACACATCCACACACGCAAATATACATACCTATACATCTCAATGTACACATATATATACACACAGACACATACATATATATCCATTCACACAATTCACACTGTCTGCCCTTATTCATTCCCATCGCCACCTTGCCACACATGGAATACCATCCCCCTCCCCCCTCATGTGTGCGAGGTAGCGCTAGGAAAAGACAACAAAGGCCCCATTCGTTCACACTCAGTCTCCAGCTGTCATGCAATAATGCCCAAAACCACAGCTCCCTTTCCACATCCAGGCCCCACACAACTTTCCATGGTTTACCCCAGACGCTTCACATGCCCTGATTCAATCCACTGACAGCACGTCAACCCCGGTATACCACATCAATCCAATTCACTCTATTCCTTGCCCGCCTCTCACCCTCCTGTATGTTCAGGCCCCGATCACTCAAAATCTTTTTCACTCCATCTTTCCACCTCCAATTTGGTCTCCCACTTCTCCTCATTCCCTCCACCTCCGACACATATATCCTCTTGGTCAGTCTTTACTCACTCATTCTCTCCATGTGCCCAAACCATTTCAAAACACCCTCTTCTGCTCTCTCAACCACGCTCTTTTTATTTCCACACATCTCTCTTACCCTTACGTTACTTACTCGAGCAAACCACCTCACACCACACGTTGTCCTCAAACATCTCATTTCCAGCACATCCACCCTCCTGCGCACAACTCTATCCATAGTCCACACCTCGCAGCCATACAACATTGTTGGAACCACTATTCCTTCAAACATACCCATTTTTGCTTTCCAAGATAATGTTCTCGACTTCCACACATTCTTCACGGCTCCCAGGATTTTTGCCCCCTCCCCCACCCTATGATTCACTTCCACTTCTGTGGTTCCATCCGCTGCCAGATCCACTCCCAGATATCTAAGACACTTTACTTCCTCCAGTTTTTCTCCGTTCAAACTTACCTCCCAATTGACTTGACCCTCAACCCTACTGTACCTAATAACCTTGCTCTTATTCACATTTACTCTTAACTTTCTTCTTTCACACACTTTACCAAACTCAGTCACCGGCTTCTGCAGTTTCTCACATGAATCAGCCACCAGCGCTGTATCATCAGCGAACAACAACTGACTCACTTCCCAAGCTCTCTCATCCACAACAGACTTCATACTTGCCCCTCTTTCCAAAACTCTTGCATTCACCTCCCTAACAACCCCATCCATAAACAAATTAAACAACCATGGAGACATCACACACCCCTGCCACAAACCTACATTCACTGAGAACCAATCACTTTCCTCTCTTCCTACCCGTACACATGCCTTACATCCTCGATAAAAACTTTTCACTGCTTCTAACAACTTTCCTCCCACACCATATATTCTCAATGCCTTCCACAGAGCATCTCTATCAATTCTATCATATTATTATTATTATTATTGTTATTATTATTATTATTATTATTATGTATGTGAGAAATACTTAGAAAAGCAAATGGATTTGTATGTAGCATTTATGGATCTGGAGAAGGCATATGATAGAGTTGATAGAGATGCTCTGTGGAAGGTATTAAGAATATATGGGGTGGGAGGCAAGTTGTTAGAAGCAGTGAAAAGTTTTTATCGAGGATGTAAGGCATGTGTACGGGTAGGAAAAGAGGAAAGTGATTGGTTCTCAGTGAATGTAGGTTTGCGGCAGGGGTGTGTGTTGTCTCCATGGTTGTTTAATTTGTTTATGGATGGGGTTGTTAGGGAGGTGAATGCAAGAGTTTGGGAAAGAGGGGCAAGTATGAAGTCTGTTGGGGATGAGAGAGCTTGGGAAGTGAGTCAGTTGTTGTTCGCTGATGATACAGCGCTGGTTGCTGATTCATGTGAGAAACTGCAGAAGCTGGTGACTGAGTTTGGTAAAGTGTGTGAAAGAAGAAAGTTAAGAGTAAATGTGAATAAGAGCAAGGTTATTAGGTACAGTAGGGTTGAGGGTCAAGTCAACTGGGAGGTAAGTTTGAAAAGAGAAAAACTGGAGGAAGTAAAGTGTTTTAGATATCTGGGAGTGGATCTGGCAGCGGATGGAACCATGGAAGCGGAAGTGGATCATAGGGTGGGGGAGGGGGCGAAAATCCTGGGAGCCTTGAAGAATGTGTGGAAGTCGAGAACATTATCTCGGAAAGCAAAAATGGGTATGTTTGAAGGAATAGTGGTTCCAACAATGTTGTATGGTTGCGAGGCGTGGGCTATGGATAGAGTTGTGCGCAGGAGGATGGATGTGCTGGAAATGAGATGTTTGAGGACAATGTGTGGTGTGAGGTGGCTTGATCGAGTAAGTAACGTAAGGGTAAGAGAGATGTGTGGAAATAAAAAGAACGTGGTTGAGAGAGCAGAAGAGGGTGTTTTGAAATGGTTTGGGCACATGGAGAGAATGAGTGAGGAAAGATTGACCAAGAGGATATATGTGTCGAAGGTGGAGGGAACGAGGAGAAGTGGGAGACCAAATTGGAGGTGGAAAGATGGAGTGAAAAAGATTTTGTGTGATCGGGGCCTGAACATGCAGGAGGGTGAAAGGAGGGCAAGGAATAGAGTGAATTGGATCGATGTGGTATACCGGGGTTGACGTGCTGTCAGTGGATTGAATCAGGGCATGTGAAGCGTCTGGGGTAAACCATGGAAAGCTGTGTAGGTATGTATATTTGCGTGTGTGGACGTGTATGTATATACATGTGTATGGGGGTGGGTTGGGCCATTTCTTTCGTCTGTTTCCTTGCGCTACCTCGCAAACGCGGGAGACAGCGACAAAGCAAAAAAAAAAAATATATATTATTATTATTATTATTATTATTATTATTATTATTATTATATTATTGTTATTATACTTTGTCGCTGTCTCCCGCATTAGCAAGGTAGCGCAAAGAAGCAGATGAAGGAATGGCCCAACCCACCCACATACACATGTGTATACATACACGTCCACACACGCACATATACATACCTATACATCTCAACATATTCATATATATATACACACTCAGACATATACATATATACACATGTACATAATTCATACTGTCTGCCCTTATTCATTCCCACTGCCACCCCGCCACACATGAAATGACAGCCCCCTTCCTTGCATGTGCACGAGGTAGTGCTAGGAAAAGACAACAAAGGCCACATTCGTTCACACACAGTCTCTAGCTGTCATGTATAATGCACCGAAATCACAGCTCCCTTTCCACATCCAGGCCCCACAAAACTTTCCATGGTTTACCCCAGATGCTTCACATGCCCTGGTTCAATCCATTGACAGCACGTCGACCCCGGTATGCCACATTGTTCCAATTCACTCTATTCCTCGCACGCCTTTCACCCTCTTACATGTTCAGGCCTTCATCGCTCAAAATCTTTTTCACTCCATCTTTCCACCTCCAATTTGGTCTCCCACTTCTCCTCATTCCCTCCACCTCTGACACATATATTCTCTTTGTCAATCTTTCCTCACTCATTCTCTCCATGTGACCAGACCATTTCAAAACACCCTCTTCTGCTCTCTCAACCACACTCTTTTTATTTCCACACATCTCTCTTACCCTTTCATTACTTACTCGATCAAACCACCTCACACCACATATTGTCCTCAAACATCTCATTTCCAGCACATCCACCCTCCTCCGCACAACTCTATCTATAGCCCACACCTCGCAACCATATAACATTGTTGGAACCACTGTTCCTTGAAAAATACCCATTTTTGCTTTCCAAGATAACGTTCTCGACTTCCACACATTTTTCAGCGCTCCTAGAAATTTTGCTCCCTCCCCCACCCTATGATTCACTTCCACTTCCGCTTCCATGGTTCCATCCACTGCCAAATCCACTCCCAGATATCTATACATCTATACATCTGTATATTTATTTATTTTTATTTATAATTGCCCCAGGACTCCTTTCTAAGAAAAGGTCTTGGTGTTACCCGGGATCTCTTTCCTGGAGCTCATGCAGCTCCATGGCTGTGCTACCCCCATGAGCAAGGAAACAGTGGACTCCTTTGGAGTGAGAATTTTTTTGATGAGACTGTACTCTTAATGATACAGTCTCACCAGTGTCAGTTTTTCCCATGTGTAGCCATGTACAGGTAAAGTCTAGTAACACCTATTACATCTGTTTAACATGATAGATAAAAGTCATTCTGCTAATTAATGGACGGAGAGTAAATGCATCTATTAAAAGTATGATTAAGAAAATTCTGAAACCCACACTTCTTACTGATATGTTGTGCAATTCAAGCTAGATTATGTATATAGATCTGACTTTCAGAAAAACTTTGGATGGAAGTCAGGAAGACAAAAAAAGAAAAAAAAATTCACCTGGCACCCTTAAATGGCAAGGTATGCATTAATGAAGATTATATGTGCAGTGGCAGTATCATTACCAGTGAGGTTGGAAGGTATTGCTACTGCAGTGAGGGCTCAATAATTGAGAAAAGGTTTTCAGTGCCGCAAGGGGATACTCCAGTTTTTTTGGAGTATCCAAATCTCGCCCCACCTTCTTGTGATGACCTCATTAGTACACCCTTACTCCATCAGGAAACAGACAAAGAATGGCCCATCCACTCATATACACATATATATACATAAACACCCACATATGTACATGTACATACATATACATATCAACATATATATACATATACATACACATGCACAGATATTACATACATACACATGTACATATTCATACTTGCTTGCCTTCATCCATTCCTTTCGCTACCCTGCCCCAAGGGAAAACAGCATTGCTATCCCCTGCTTCAGCGAGGTAGCGCCAGGAATACAGACAAAATGGCCACATTTCTTCACATTCATTCTCTAGCTGTCATGAGTAATGCACTGAAACCACAGCTCCCTATCCATGTCCAGGCCCCACAGACCTTTCCATGGTTTGCTCCAAATGCTTCACATGCACTGGTTCAGTCCAGTGACACAGTATATCAACCCCAGTATACCTCATTGTTCCAATTCACTCTAATCCTTGCCCACCTCTCACTGTCTTGTATGTTCAGGCTCCAGTTGCTCAAAATCTTTTTCACTCCATCCATCCCTTTCCAATTAGGTCTCCTGCTTGTTGTTCTCTCCACCTCTGACACATATATCCTCTTTGTCAATCTTCCCTCAGTCATTCTCTCCATATGTCCAAACCATTTCAGCACACCCTCGTCTGCTTTCGCAACCATACTCTTTTTTATTTCCACACACCTCTCTTACCCTTATATTACTTACTCGATCAAACCACCTCACACCACATTTTGTCCTCAAACATTCCATTTCCAACACATCCACCCTCCTTAGTACAATCTTATTTATAGCCCGTTCCTCGCAACCATGTAACATTGTTGGAACTACTATTCCTTCACATATACTCATTTTTGCTCTGAGATAATGTGCTCTCCTTCCACACATTCTTCATCGCTCCCAGAACCTTCACCCCCTCCCCCACCCTGTGACTCACTCCCGCTTCCATGGTTCCATCCGCTGCCAAGTCCACTCCCAGATATCTAAAACACTTCACTTCCTCCAATTTTTCCCCATTCAGACTTACATCCCAATTAATTTGTCCCTCAGCCCCACAACCTAATAACCTTGCTCATATTCACATTTACCCTCAACTTTCTCCTTTCACACACTTTTCCAAACTCAATCACCAACCTCTGCAGTTTCTCACATGAATCAGCCACTAGAGCTGTATCATCGGTGAACAACAACTGACTTACTTCCCAGACCATCCCATCCACAACAGACTACATACTCAACCCTTTCTCCAAAAGTCTTGCATATACCTCCGTAACCACCCCATCCATAAACAGATTACTACCATGGGGACATCGCACACTAATGCCACACACCGACATTCACTGAGAACCAGTCACTTTCCTCTCTTCCTACTCATTCCTTACATCCTTGGTAAAACTTTGCTTCTACCAACTTACCTCCCACCCCATATACTCTTAAACCTTCCACAAAGCATCTCTGTCAGTCCTATCATATGCCTTATCCAGATCCATAAATTTACATACAAATCCATTTGTTTTTCTAAGTATTTCTCACATACATTCTTCAAGGCAAACACCTGATCTACACATCCTCTACCACTTTGGAAACCACACTGTTCCCCCCAATCTGATACTTTGTACATTCCTTCACCTTCTCAATCAATACCCACCCATATAATTTCAACAAACACATGCCTCTGTAGTTTGAACACTCACCTTTATCCCCTTTGCCTTTGTACAGTGGCACTAAGCATGCATTCCACCTATCCTCAGGCACTTCACTATCGTCCATACATACATTGAATATCCCTCCCAACCAATCAACAACACAGTTACCCAGTTTTTTAATAAATTCCCATGCAATACCATCCAAACCTGCTGCCTCGCTGGAATTCATCTTCTGCAAAGCTTTCACTTTATCAAACCTCTCTCCCTGACCCTCTCACTTCGTATGCCACCTCAACCAAAAGACCCTATATCTGCCACTCTATCATCAAACACATTCAACAGACATTCAAAATTCTCACTCCATCACTATGTTATCATTTCCCCACTTACCCCCTTCACTGATGTTCTCATTTGCTCTCTTGTCTTGTGCACATTATTTACCTCATTCTAAAACATCTTTTTATCCTTAAAATTTAATGATACTCTCTCACCCCAACTCTCATTTGCCCTCTTTTTCAACTCTTGCACCTTTCTTTTGACCTCTTGCTGCTTTCTTTTATACATCTCCCAGCCATTTGCACTACTTCCCTGCAAATATTGTCCAAATACCATTCTTTTCTTGTTCACTGACAATCTTACTTCTTCATCCCACCACTCACTACCCTTTCTAATCTGTCCACCTACCACCTTTCTCATACCACATGCATCTTTTGTGCAAGCCAACACTGCTTCCCTAGATACATCCCATTCCTCACCCACTCCCCTTATGTTATTTATATTTATTACACTTGATCACCGTTTCCTATGTCAGTGAGGTAGAGCCAGGAAACAGTCAAAGAATGGCCCATCCACTCACATACACATATATATTCATAAACGCCCATATACGTACATATACATACATAAACATGTACATATCAACATATGCACATATACATACATATACACAGACATATACACATGTACATATTCATGCTTGCTTGCCTTCATCCATTCCCACTCATACTATTCATGATCCACTCAGTCCAAGCATTGTAACATCCTCCATTCTCTCAGTGATAGCAAAATTACAATTCCTTCCTTCCCTCTTCCTGGATGATTTTTATTCATTCCTGTCCATACCACTCGTACCATTCCCTCCCACAACATGCATTCATCATTTCCATTTTCACTCCATACACCCTGCCAAGGATATGGGTTTCCCCAGTCCCCAACACATCTAAAAAAATAACTTTTAAATTTCACTACTAGCTCCCTTCTTTTACACTTACCAGTAATCCCATTAACTTTCAGAGCCATTACCCCCAATTGCTCATCCCTTTTACTCGCTGGCATGACTGGTGGACTCCCCTGCTGCTTCTTAGCCTTTAGTGCCTAATCCTCGCATGGCCACTGACAGACAGCAACTCCAGCATAGTGTTTCCTTGAAGCAGGAGGGCTCTCAGATTATCATACTTGCTTGCCTTCATCCATTCCTGGTGCTGTCCTGCCCCACAGGAAACAGCATTACTACCCCTGCTTCAACAAGGCAGCCCGAGGAAACAGACAAAAAAGGCCACATTTGTTCACACTCAGCCTCAGGCTGTCATGTGTAATGCACATGGTTTACTTCAGACGTTTCACATGCTCTGGTTCTGTCCATTGATGGAACGTCGACCCCGGTGTACCACATCTTTCCAATTCACTCTATTCTATGCACGCCTCTCACTCTCCTAAATGTTCAGGCCCCAATCGCTCAAAACCTTTTCCACTCCATCCTTCCACCTCGAATTTAGTCTTCTGCTTCTTGTTCCCTCCATGTCTGACACAGATATCCTCTTTGTCATTCATATATCCTCTTTGTCATTCATTCCTCACTCATACTTTCCATATGTCCAGACCATTTCAACACATCCTCTTCTGCTCTCTCAACCACACTCTTTTTATTTCCGCACATCTCTCTTACCCTTTAATTACTTACTCAATCAAACCACCTCACACCACATATTGTCGTCAAACATTTCATTTCCAACACATCCACCCTCCTCCATACAACCCTATCTATAGCCCATGCCTCTCAACCATATAACATTGTTGGAACTACTATTCGTTCACGTATACCCATTTTTGCTCTTCGAGATAACGTTCATTCCTTCCACATATTCTTCATCGCTCCCAGAACCTTCACCCCCTCCCCAACTCTGTGACTCGCTTCTGCTTCCATGATTTCTTTCACTGCTAAGTCAACTCCCAGATGTCTAAAACACTTCACTTCCTCCAATTTTTCTCCATTCAAACTTACATCCCAATTAACTTGTCTCTCAACCTTACTGAATCCAATATCCTTGCTCTTATTCACATTTACTCTCAACTTTCTCTTTTCACATACTTTTCCAAACTCAGTCACCAACCTCTGTAGTTTCTCACTCGAATCGGCCTCAAGAACTGTATCTTTGGCGAACAACAACTAACTCTGCATTCAGGCTTCACAGACCTTTCCATGGTATTTTATAATATTTCACTTGGAGGAAATATTAATATATGTAAGCAAATGCCTTGATCTCCTGCTGCTGCTTGGTGATGTCATAAATAGTCATCATGCCAGTGTTGTATTTCTTGATAAGTGCTGCCTTGGACTCACTATTAGCAAGCCTCCTGCACAACTGCATCTTCTTAAGGCTTAAAATGCTTTTCTTGTGCTTCGTGCAAGACATAAATGGCTTCGAGGAGCTGATAGACAATTACTGATGACTTGAAAGGGGCCATTGTCCACAATAGTAATCCAGTGTGCACAAAATACTCAAATATGCAAGACTAGCACACAACACCATGCCAGAAAGCTCATTGGAGACAGTAAACAACCACCAGTGCCACTAAACACTGGATTGTGAGTGCACTAATCAGTGTGGCATGGGGCATTTGTGATTTGAAGTAATTGTCCATATTTTCAGTTTTTCAAATATGTTTTTGGAAAGTTGTAGGTTGCCAGCTGAAATTGAGAAACATTTGTTGTTTTTAACTTTTCATTTTATTGAATTATGGATAACAGAGGTTTTACTTTATTGTTATACCATCAGGTCAGGACTGCATTTAGATTCAGGGAATGGAATAAATTGATTGAAAACATGGCAATGCAGACAGCATTCATGAATTTAAGAAGTTCTATGATAGTAAAGAATGATGAAGAGAATGTAAAACTCCTTCCCTGTACAATACAAACAGGTAATTACAGGATGGACTCCTTTTAAGCTAACAGTCCTTTGACGAGATTGTACTCTATGAATCTATCTATATCTCTGATGCCTCTTCCCTTCTGGAACTCCCTCAAGGGGATAGCCATGGCAGTAGGCTCCATAACTAATGAACTCCTGTGCTTCTTCTTAGCCTTTTATGCCCCACCCTTAACAGGCAACTGGCAGAGGGCGAGTCTAGCCGAGTAGAGGCTCGTACCTAATGCTCCTGCCCTATGATCTTACCAACTACTTTTACCAACTGTTTCTACCTAAAGCTCCTACCTAGATGTTTCTGTCAGACACTGTCTGTTGCTCCTACCATTTTGCAAAAAGGCAGGGCTGGCACATATTGCTTACTACATGAAAATCTAGAGGTAGGAAGAATGAGGTGTGTGAGTTAAGTGTTATGTATGACAAGGAAAGCTTTTTTCTGGACAGAGCCAGTAGTCCATGTATGTGTGAAAGAAGAGACAGCTACCTGGGTCAGGTGCAGCTTGACAACCACTGAAGTGCTGGCTCACAACACAACAATCACTAACTCTCCCAATACGTAGGCAGGGAGTACTGGTAATATACCTCTCTGGTTGTTGATGCCTACCAGCTACTGCCTACTAAGATTGTTCCCTGATTTGTCTTTTACAGATACTTTCTCACCAAAGGTGACTTTTCACTTGCAGTGTAACTTCAAGTTGATGGAGTCCAGTAACACCTCATAGACTGATTGTTATTGTAAACATACCCACAAGCAGATGGATTGGATATGAGGGTGGGTGTCTTCTGATATGGGACCCCACAACATCTTATGGGCTCATGGATATGACACATGTATCATACATGCAGTTGATGCTTTTATTCACTCTTGGTCTTTAATTGTATGTCATCCTTTATTTTTCATTGGAGGTAGTCACAGACAGAAAGTACACATCAACACCAGACCTTAATTGAAATTTAAAGAGAATAATGAAAGGGAAAAGAGAAGAGAAGCCTTTACAAATTTTGGAGGAAGATAAAAATTAGTCTTTTAAAAAGTGCCAGGTCACAGTTATTGGGAAAGAGATGAGAGGACAGAGAGTACCAAAGCTTTGAGGTGTAGGATAAGTAACGGTTATCAAAACTGCCCACCCTTGAGTTGCCAATGGCCACTCGATAATCTGAGGCAGCAGTTTGCTGAGTATTGTATGGTCTAGCTAGTAGTTAGGACACATAAGCAGAAAGCTCACAGAAGCAAAAACCAAAGTTATTCATATAGAAGAGGGAAAGTGAACCAAAATTGTGGCATAGGACAAGTGGATGAAGTTTTAGAGTTAGCCAAGGAGAGTTGATAAGTTAGACCATATTTGATCAAACTGTGTCAAGTAAGGATGCAGAGCTAGAACCATACCCCAGATGTAATAGCAATATTCTGTGCAAAACAGGTCTCTCCTATGTAGAAATGGAGCAACTGTTCAGGAAGAAAAAAGAAATGTCAACATACAAACAGGAGTCACAGTTTCTTAGAGGCAGACTTAGCTATTTCTGTGATGTGGGGTTTCCAAGACAGTGTGGATGTTACATTGCACCAAGTATGTTCATTGAGTTAAGAGGTGGAATTACAGAAAAATCAAAGGAGAGAGGAAAGTAGAGGAATTTTCGATAGAGATGAGCAGAAATTGGGTTTTGAAGGCATTAAACTTAACTAGATTTCATCTTTCCCACTGAGATATGTCCACGTCTGAGTTTACTGAGGCAGTTTTATTGAGGAGTTGTGCTGAAACAAGATGCAGATTGAGTGAGAGAAGGAGCAGAATTGAAAGTTCCTAGTGTTGAGTCATCAGTCTATGAGTGCATTTTGTAATTTGTAGAAGAAAGGAAATTGGGGATAAAAAGGAAAAAAAGTGCAAGATATAGGACAGAACCATGAGGGACACCACTGTTAATGGAGAAAATGGGGAGAGGCTGATCCATCAACAACCACGGAAATGGATCAGCCAGTAAGTAGGCCAGAAGAGGGGAGCTTAGAAATGAGACCCCATTGCCATACCCTACTAAAAGCTTTGGATTCACCAAAATATTTCAGGGGTGATGACCAGACATTAGTAGGATAGAAAAGAATATCACCAATAGATCATGCACTATGGAAGCCATACTGGTGATCAAAGAGAAGAATGTGAGATTCAGTATGTCTGAGGATATGGGAATTGAGGAATTCAAAGACTTTGGAAATGGGAGATGTCAAAGGAACAGGATGATAGTTAGAGAGGTTAGAACGGTCACCCTTCATAGGGATGGGATGTACCAATATGTGCTTTCAAGAAGAAGGAAAAGTTCTGGTTTCGAAACAGATATGGGAAAGACGCAAACATATGTGCGAGTTCAGAGGCACTTTCTCTCAGGATACCGGGATGAATACCATGAGGCTCATAAGCCTCATGGTATAAGCCAGAGAGAGAAGCTCTTTTCGAATAGTTCAGAAAGGGATTTTGGTGAGGGGCATAGGATTAGTAATAGGAGCATCGAGGGCTGTTATAAAATTAGAATCATCCATGGTAGAGTTAGAAAAGTGGGAACCAAAGAGGGTTGCTTTCTTTTTGGGAAGCAGAGCTATAGCACTATAAGAATGGAAGTGTGAAGGAAAGATAGAGTGAAAGAAGTTTTTAGTGATGGCTGTAACTAAAGACCACAAAGACCTGTCAGTGGATGAAGAGGAGAGGTTATTGCACTTCCTTTGAGTAAAGGAGCACTGCTTCATGGGTAACATACTTGTAGTGATTATGGACAGTGATGAAAGCCGAATGGGATTCAGAGGGAAGGAGAGTTTTTCCAATCCCCATATGCCTAATCTTTTGCCTCACTGGCAATAGAACAGGAAAGATTGAACAATGGATTGGGAGAAGAGGCCATCATGAAGGAAGAGGGGATAAATGCTTTCATTCCCACAACAGTAACTTCAACTATGCATTTGGTAGAGACAGAAGTATCACTACATGAGAAGGTTATCTACCCAAGGACAGTCCAAAAAGAATTTTCATAAATTACTACAGTCAGATTTGTTGAAGTACCAATATTTATGTATAGAAGGGGCTTCTGGAGGGGTAGGTGCCTTTGAAATAGTTATATTTACTTTGTTTAGCTACAGTAAGAAGGATTAGAGGTGAAAAACAGATCCAGAATAATAGGAGAATGGTCATGGTGGTTAGGAATATGGTTGGGGTGAGTGATAATTTGCTCTAGATCATTGAGAATAGAGAGCTCAAAGGCTCTAGTCCTCCCATCAGCCATTCGCTATGGTGAACATTTAAATCCCTTTGGGAGGTTTCTTGCTTGTGGGTGAGAGGATGCCAGCCTCAAAACTGGAGTTGGATGTTCAATGAAAGATGTGAAATTTGTTCAGTTAGAAGAGCAGTAGGTAAAACAAATGAAAATATTGAGGGACAGAATTTGAGCCAGATAACATTAAAGTTTAGGGACTTGAGGTCCTCAAGGTATGCCACTGGTTTGTAGATGATAGAACAAGTACAGACACCACCTTTTAAGCTGGGATCATGAGTGGTGATTATAGCTGGATATGAGAAATGGGTTATAGAGAACATCATTACACCATTGTTTGTCAGAGAAAAGTAAGGTATTAGGAGAGGTACTAGATAAATGGTATTCAACAGAAATGAGGTTACTAGAGAGACCACAAATGTCGGTATAGTGAATAGGAAAAGTGTCAGGTATATTAGAGAAGGAAAGGTCATGTTATCACTTCTGTCTAAACTCTAAACCCTCACTCCCATTGGCAGAAGAGTCAGGCAGGAACTTGGAGATTCTTAGCCTTCTTTGATGCTGAGCACTAGGGGCTATAGGTTTGTTGGACTCTCATGTAAAAACGATAATGCAGCAAGGAGATGGCAGGAGAACTTGTGTTAAGAAAATAAGTGAGATTTGTATAGGTGTATGGTGTGTTTAAGAAGTTGACCAGACTAGCTTGGTAGTTATGTTTTGATGAGACATAGAGTAAAACCAGCAATCTTAACATGGATGGTATAAGAATGTTTCGGACACCACTTTAATGCTCTTGATTCAGGATAGTAGTACCACCATGGGTGGCTGCTGTAAACATCTATTTTTCATTAATAGGAAAATAGCTTGACACAGCTGATTGGAAATGCATCTTTTATGACAACAGTGAATGGGTCAGCTACTCTTTGATAGTAGACAAACCAGCTGCATGTAGGGGACTAGGCCATATAAAAGGCCTGTACAGAGTGCTAGAAACTTATGTAATAGAAGTGGTGCTTGTGTCTGAGTAGAGTATGAGTGAGTGGTTAGAAATACACATCATTTCAAGACTGTATAAGTCACCATGTATACCTTATGTTTATATAGATAGGACATCAGAAGGTAGTACTTGGAAGGCAGCCATTGACCAGGGAGGAATATTACCAGTACTGCCCACTTGCATGTTAGGAACTTGGGTATCATAAGGGTTAGTGACAGCTGTGTAATGAGCCACAGCTCTTCATTGTTTGTCAAGTTGCACTCCTCTGACCCAGGTAGCTGTCTTTTATTTCTGCCTCACCCACATGTGGACTTCTGGCATTTTGTGTGCAAACAGACAATCTCTCCTTGTCTTACATAACATAAAATTTGACAACACTTAACTCATTCATCATAACCCTAGCTTTTCCTATGGTGAGTACTATACCTTTTGGCATAAAGGTTAGAGCAATAAGTAGAAGTAGTAGGTATGAATATTTAGGCAGGAGCAGGTAGGTAGAAATAGTAGATAGGAACATTAGGCAGGAACATTTGGTAGAAGTAGTCAGTAAAAACATTCAGTAGGAGTCTCTGCAAACACTGAGCCAGAGTTGCCCGCTGCCAGTGGCCTGTTGAGGATTAGGCACTAGAGGCTTTGAAGTGGCACTGGAGATCTTTGGTTATGGAGAATCTAATATTGCTGTGGGCACCCTCTTGAGGAAGGTCCAAGTGGGAATAGGTATCAGAGGTATAGATAGATAAACATCATGTGAGACTTAGGGTGAATGCATTGTAATGCTGAATTAAGGTAAAGTAGAATAGAAGTTACTATTTATATTTATTTATTTTGCTTTGTTGCTGTCTCCCGCATTTGCGAGGTAGCGCAAGGAAACAGACGAAAGAAATGGCCTAACCCACCCCCAAACACATGTATATACATACACATCCACACACGCAAATATACATACCTATACATCTCAATGTACACATATATATATACACACACAGACACATACATATATGCACATGCACACAGTTCACACACTCTGCCTTTATTCATTCCCATCGCCACCTCGCCACACATGGAATAACATCCACCTCCCCCCTCATGTGTGCGAGGTAGCGCTAGGAAAAGACAACAAAGGCACCATTCGTTCACACTCAGTCTCTAGCTGTCATGCAATAATGCCCGAAACCACAGCTCCCTTTCCAAACCCAGGCCCCACAGAACTTTCCATGTTTTACCCCAGACGCTTCACATGCCCTGATTCAATCCATTGACAGCACGTCAACCCCGGTATACCACATCAATCCAATTCATTCTATTCCTTGCCCGCCTTTCACCCTCCTGCATGTTCAGGCCCCGATCACTCAAAATCTTTTTCACTCCATCTTTCCACCTCCAATTTGGTCTCCCACTTCTCCTCATTCCCTCCACCTCCGACACATATATCCTCTTGGTCAATCTTTCCTCACTCATTCTCTCCATGTGCCCAAACCATTTCAAAACACCCTCTTCTGCTCTCTCAACCACGCTCTTTTTATTTCCACACATTTCTCTTACCCTTACATTACTTACTCGATCAAACCACCTCACACCACATATTGTCCTCAAACATCTCATTTCCAGCACATCCACCCTCCTGCGCACAACTCTATCCATAGTCCACGCCTTGCAACCATACAACATTGTTGGAACCACTATTCCTTCAAACATAGCCATTTTTGCTTTCCGAGATAATGTTCTCGACTTCCACACATTCTTCAAGGCTCTCAGGATTTTTGCCCCCCTCCCCAACCCTATGATTCACTTCCGCTTCCATGGTTCCATCCGCTGCCAGATCCACTCCCAGATATCTAAAACACTTTACTTCCTCCAGTTTTTCTCCATTCAAACTTACCTCCCAGTTGACCTGACCCTCAACCCAACTGTACCTAATAACCTTGCTCTTATTCACATTTACTCTTAACTAGTAACTTAAGAAGTTACTATAGTTGTATTAGTCAGATTGAGCTGGGATGAATGCATTAAACTGTTGAACAGGCATAAAGTAGAATGGAAGTAATCATAATTATTGTAATCAGATTGTGTTGGGTTGTTAGTTGAATCAGAGAAAAAGTTGGAGAGAATGATATGAAAATATACACAGTTGAGTAAGTGTTTTTTGAGATGTGAACTTTTTGAGTGCAATGTTAATTTTAATTGTGGAAAATTTGGAGCTGTTATTGAGTTTAGATTTTATGAGTAATGTTCATGAGGATAGTTATGGGATATTTGAATTTGAGAGTAGTCATGAAAGGGAGAAAAATTAAACGTACAGTAAGAAGTCTGACGAATGGAAAGAATTTAAGTGTAGAGTATGGAAGAAATTTACATGATGGAATGCATGCCCTAGTTTTAATATATGCTTGTGAAGACTGGTAGATGAAATAAATTATCTGCTTTTTTTTTTTCAGATGACCACACACGTGTTCCTCTTAGACCACTTCCTGGACAAAAGAAAGCCATTGAATATGTTAATGCAAATTATATTGATGGTTATGACAAAGCTCGAGCATACATTGGTACCCAGGGCCCATTGCCATCCACCTTTGACACCTTTTGGCGAATGGTGTGGGAGCAGAGGGTTCATATCATCGTCATGATCACCAATCTTGTGGAGAGGGGAAGGGTGAGTTGATAAATTCTCTGTGCGCCATTGTATTTTCTAATATTAGATAAGAGAACTAGTGTATTTGGTAGCAGATATATACTGAACACCTATCATTGACAGCAACTGAAGTCAGCATCAGTGAAGGTTTTGCATACATAGCTTTTATTATGATTAAGGTACTGTACATTTATATTACTTTCAAATTATTAAGAAATTTGAATGTGAAATGACTATTCACTGAATTACAAGAACATTAAACATCTCATTTTACATTATTCACTTGGGGTTAAGCCATTTACATTCAAGCTTTGACAAAACATATTACACTTGGTGAAGCATTAAGGAATTTTCCTTATGACTATATCTTCCTTGTCATAGTGGCAAGTGAAGCTAATCTTTTCAGCTTATGTTCACCAACCATTTTGGATTGAAAGGTAATATTTGTTTTCTTTCCTTTTCTGCCTTTCATAGGAAACTGTTAAAAAACAGCCAAAGCTAGCTACCCAATGCCTAGAGGTATTGTATAATACACAGTGCAAAACTTCTTTATGCTAGGTGTGCACAAGGGAGACATTCGCTTGGCATGCCACTGTACACAACCAATCCTTGCTTGCTATTGCCAACAACCCACTTGGTCTAAAGCACAATTGTTTGCAGAATCCTCTTGTATGGAATATTATTTATTGATAACCGTAACATACTGAAAAAGCCTATCAAAAACTGCTTTAGTAAATTTTTTTTGCACATTCTACTTATTTGGCCATCTTTTGACAGTTGTTGAATTTCTATTATGACTGTGTGAGAATCAAAAATCACCAAGGATGGGTCTTGTTAATGCATTATAAGAAACTAGTCAAGTATTGTCCTTTGCATATTGTTTGTAATAGATATCAATTTAAAAGTTTATTTTACATGGATTGAATGGTACTTATCATTCTTGGTGGTGAATCTGACTAATTTGTTCCCTGTAGACCATGAATATGTGTTGGCCAAGTGGGGAGTGGGAGGGGATTAGCCTCTAGCTGTTATAGTTGTGTTGTAGATATAGAAATTGAATATGCCATCTAGGTTGTCACCTGGAATTATTTGAGAGCCTGAGCCTAAATTTGTAGGAGTTTTGCCCTTGTGGATGGTTTTATTGAATGTTGCATGTAGTAAATGAACTGTTCCTTGTTTATTTTGATTTTCTAATGATGCTGAAGGCAGATGGGTTAGCTAGTGCTAAAGGTCCATATTTAAACTTTATGTGTTAACTTTACAATCTGTATAAATAATTCAATTACAAGAACAGCCAGCCACAAGACAAAACTTCTGATAATAACTGGAATGATATTGAGGATGTGTTCCTCGATTTTACAGAAGAAATGTGACCAGTACTGGCCTAAGGAAGGAAGTGAATTGTATGGTTTGATTCAAGTGCGGTTGGTGCATGAAGAAGTGCTTGCTACGTACACCATCAGAAAGTTTGCCATCAGACACATGAAGGTATGTAGACATAAAAGTGTGCAGTTTTTGTATATTTTATTACAATGGAATGGTCATAAGTACTGATGTAGATATCATTTGATCGTGACTGGTCAAGCCAGTATTAAAAGCTCTTTTACTATTATATCTAGAATGCATTACATTGGTTAAATCTGTCTTTCTGAATTAAAAGTACTTTTGTGGTGCAACTTTCCAGGCTGTAAACGTTTCATTGTCTGGGATAGTATTTGTGTCGTATGTTCCATTAATTTTGTTTTGTTTTTATCTTCATCCTCTTATATGTGTGTGTGTATGTAAAAAATGTTGTATCCTTTTGAAGGAGATATACATTAATTAGGCTTCATTCCTTAACTGCATATTTGCCTTTTAAACCTTCTCATGTAGTGTGTATTCACTTTATTGTGAATTAACTTGTACAGTAAGACCTCTGTTATCTGAAATCATCTGTTTTGGAGTACAAAAATTCAGGTTGCTCAATTTTTTAAATGTACTGAATAATTCAGAAATTGTCCATCCCTCACTTTATGGAGGGCTGTGTTTTGTAAAAACCTCGCACAAAGAGAAATCGCACATAGCATTGGTGGATTCTCCCATTAAATCCACATTATGATAGTTTCTAATGTTGAATGAATTTATCTAGCCATCATTTATTTGCTTGAAATGGCTCTGGCTCAGGTACATTGTCTTCTTTACATAAAGGATTGTAAATCTTTAGAGCTTTAGACCTGAGCCGAAGGTTACTAAGGCTGGTTTTCTTCTTCGTCTCTTATTCTCTATATAACGAACATTTTATTAATTTTCTCCATGAGTGGATTTCTAACCCTTGTGGTTGTCTTGGCAGACAGTGGAGTAGAGTGGACCACATCAATTCAAATTTTCTCAGAATTCTTCTCAACGTTGCAGATTGTACATTCACTTAGGTTGTAAGCATTCCCAAAAACTGGTGCTACCTCATCAGCATTGGCAGATCAAGATGAGATTTCTAGCTTCATTTCTAAGACCAAAGAGGTTCTCTTCCATTTAATGCTGGTTCTAGGATAGATGTTGGATGACAATTGGATGCCATGTTAACAAACATAACAGGTTGTAGGAAAATTACATTCACAGGTATACCTAATGTAGCACAGATCTGCATACAACAGTGGTAACTACAAGGACTGACCTACTGGTAGGAACATTGCATGCTCCACTCATTGCCTGCTCTGCTTATTCAACCCAAATACCGAAGTTTTAGCAAACTTTATACTGTGCTAATACTCCCTATCCGGCATCATCCTGTCTTAAGATTTGTAGCTTTGTTTCTAAGGTCATAGAGGTTCTCTTCCACTTAACTGCTATTTAAGAGATGTACTCTTGGATGCCCTATTTATAAACACAGACACAAGAGTTGGAGGAAAAGTATATTTAGCAGATATTTGCAAATTGCACAACCAGCATAGACCTACACACTTTGGTGGTAACTGTGAGACCTGCTGGCGGGAATATGGCAGTCTCCACTCAGAACACTGGCATGTTTACCCCAGATGCTCTACATGCCCAGGTTCAATCCATTGACAGCACGTCGACCCCAGTATGCCACATCTTTCCAATCCACTCTATTCCTTGCTCGCCTTTCACCCTTCTGTATGTTCAAGCTCCAATCGCTCAAAATCTTTTTCACTCCAACCTTCCACCTCCAATTTGGTCTCCCACTTCTCCTTGTTCCCCCCACCTCTGACACATATATCTTCTTTGTCAGTCTTTCCCCATTCATTCTCTCCATACTTCCAAACCATTTCAACACACCCTCTTCTGCTCTCTCAACCACACTCTTTTTATTTCCACACATCTCATTTACCATTTCATTGCTTACTCGATCAAACTACCACACACCACATATTGTCCTCAGACATTTCATTTCCAGCTCATCCACCCTCCTCTATACAACCCTATCTAAAGCCCATGCCTTGCAACCATATAGCATGTTGTAACTACTATTCCTTCAAACATACCCACATTTGCTTCAAAATAATGTTCTCCCCTTCCATACATTCTTCATCCTTCCCAGAACACACACACACTCCAGTGACTTATATTGAAATAGAATATTTGCATTATATTAATCTGTTAATACCTCCAGATGGATATATGGATAGAGGTGTACACTGAGTTTCACTTCTTAATTTCATGGCCATGCACTGAGCCTGGGTTGGCTGAAGTAGAAGTGCATGATGATTTCTTCCCATATTCAGTCATCCTCCAGCCATGACAACAAGAGCACATTTGCTTGAGTTTTCTAGGAAAGGAATTGAGTGACTTTTAGTTTGATTTAGAGGACATTGCAGATGATCCTGGAGAGTGATTTTATGGATATTGACTTTTTCAGCATCAAAAGTTGACCAAGATGAGGCAGGAAAAGGTTTTGTAGCAAAAGTGGAGACAGTGTTGCCATTGCCCACCTGACTTTAACGACAATCTGTCTGACTTTCTAATTTTGCTGTTATGAAAAGAAATGTATCAACAAATAACATTGATTATAGCAAGAGGAGGATATCATTTGAGATAAAACAATAATAATCAGTATGTTGGCATGGGTAGATAGATAACTAGAACATGCACTGCGGCAGCTCACTTAACATTTGGGTATTACTCTTGCACTTTTCAAGGATTATCAAGGATTCTGAATGTTTAGAAAAGCTAATGTTTAGAAAGTTAATATTTTTAATGAAACAGGATCATCCAATTCACAGCACTTGTAATATACTAACATAAGTATCCAATTTGAAGAGAACATCCTAAAATGAAATTCAGTTTCTAACTCCTTCCTTAATTATCCCGGATATATTGTTGCTTAACATTTGTTTAAACAATAAGGAATACTGTACTATATTTCAAAAGATCATTACATTTGTAACAAATGACTTTTTTAATAGAAAGATGTGCCTTTTGGAGCACTTCAACAATAATAATAATAAAACAATAGTGATTTTATCCCTGGGTATTCCTCGTGTCGTAGAAGGTGACTAAAGGGGATGGGAGTGGGGGGCTGGAAACCCTCCCCTCCTTGTATTTTAACTTTCTAAAAGGGGAAACAGAAGAAGGAGTCATGTGGGGAGTGCTCATCCTCCTCGAAGGCTCAGATTGGGGTGCCTAAATGTGTGTGGATGTAACCAAGATGAGAAAAAAGGAGAGATAGGTAGTATGTTTGAGGAAAGGAACCTGGATGTTTTGGCTCTGAGTGAAACGAAGCTCAAGGGTAAAGGGGAAGAGTGGTTTGGGAATGTCTTGGAGTAAAGTCAGGGGTTAGTGAGAGGACAAGAGCAAGGGAAGGAGTAGCACTACTCCTGAAACGGGAGTGGTGGGAGTATGTGATAGAGTGTAAGAAAGTAAACTCTAGATTGATATGGGTAAAACTGAAAGTTGAAGGAGAGAGATGGGTGATTATTGGTGCATATGCACCTGGGCATGAGAAGAAAGATCATGAGAGGCGAGTGTTTTGGGAGCAGCTGAGTGAGTGTGTTAGTAGTTTTGATGCATGAGACCGGGTTATAGTGATGGGTGATTTGAATGCAAAGGTGAGTAATGTGGCAGTTAAGGAAATAATTGGTGTACATGGGGTGTTCAGTGTTGTAAATGGAAATGGTGAAGAGCTTGTAGATTTATGTGCTGAAAAAGGACTAGTGATTGGGAATACCTGGTTTAAAAAGAGAGATATACATAAGTATATGTATGTAAGTAGGAGAGATGGCCTGAGAGCGTTATTGGATTACGAGTTAAAGAGAGACTTTTGGATGTTAATGTGCTGAGAGGTGCAACTGGAGGGATGTCTAATCATTATCTTGTGGAGGCGAAGGTAAAGATTTGCAGAGGTTTTCAGAAAAGAAGAGAGAATGTTAGGGTGAAGAGAGTGGTGAGAGTAAGTGAGCTTGGGAAGGAGACTTGTGTGAGGAAGTACCAGGAGAGAATGAGTACAGAATGGAAAAAGGTGAGAACAAAGGAGGTAATGGGAGTGGGGGAGGAATGGGATGTATTTAGGGAAAAAGTGATGGCTTGCTCAAAAGATGCTTGTGGCATGAGAAGCGTGGGAGGTGGGCAGATTAGAAAGGGTAGTGAGTGGTGGGACGAAGAAGTAAGATTGTTAGTGAAAGAGAAGAGAAAGGCATTTGGATGATTTTAGCAGAGAAATAATGCAAATCAGTGGGAGTTGTATAAAAGAAAGAGGCAGGAGGTCAAGAGAAAAGTTCAAGAGGTGAAAAGGAAGGCAAATGAGAGTTGGGGTGAGAGTATCATTAAATTCTAGGGAGAATAAAAAGATGTTTTGGAAGGAGGTAAATAAAGTGCGTAAGACAAGGGAATCAATGAGAACTTCAGTGAAGGGGATGAATGGGGAGGTGATAACAATTAGTGGTGATGTGAGAAGGAGATGGAGTAAGTATTTTGAAGGTTTGTTGAATGTGTTTGATGATAGAGTGGCAGATATAGGGTGTTCGAGGTGGTGTGCAAAGTGAGAGGGTTAGGGAGAATGATTTGGTATACAGAGAAGTAGTAAAAGCTTTGCGGAAGATGAAAGCTGGCAAGGCAGCGGGTTTGGATGGTATTGCAGTGGAATTTATTGAAAATGGGGGTGACTGTATTGTTGACTGGTTGGAAAGGTTATTTAATATATTTATCACTCATGGTGAGGTGCCTGAGGATTGGCGGAATGCTTGCATAGTGCCATTGTACAAAGGCAAAGGGGATAAAAGTGAGTGCTCAAATTACAGAGGTATAAGTTTGTTGAGTATTCCTGGGAAATTATATGGGAGGGTATTGATTGAGAGGGTGAAGGCATGTACAGAGCATCAGATTGGGGAAGAGCAGTGTAGTTTCAGATTTGGTAGAGGATGTGTGGATCAGGTGTTTGCTTTGAAGAATGTATGTGAGAAATACTTAGAAAAGCAAATGGATTTTTATGAAGCATTTATGGATCTGGAGAAGGCATATGATAGAGTTGATAGAGATACTCTGTGGAAGGTATTAAGAATATATGGTGTGGGAGGGAAGTTGTTAGAAGCAGTGAAAAGTTTTTATCGAGGATGTAAGGCATGTGTACGTGTAGGAAGAGAGGAAAGTGATTGGTTCTCAGTGAATGTAGGTTTGCGGCAGGGGTGTGTGATGTCTTCATGGTTGTTTAATTTGTTTATGGATGGGGTTGTTAGGGAGGTGAATGCTAGAGTTTTGGAAAAGAGTGGCAAGTATGCAGTCTGTTGTGGATGAGAGAGCTTGGGAAGTGAGTCAGTTGTTGTTCGCTGATGATACAGCGCTGGTGGCTGATTCATGTGAGAAACTGCAGAAGCTGGTGACTGAGTTTGGTAAAGTGTGTGGAAGAAGAAAGCTGAGAGTAAATGTGAATAAGAGCAAGGTTATTAGGTACAGTAGGGTTGAGGGACAAGTCAATTGGGAGGTAAGTTTGAATGGAGGGAAACTGGAGGAAGTGAAGTGTTTTAGATATCTGGGAGTGGATTTGGCAGCGGATGGAACCATGGAAGCGGAAGTGAATCATAGGGTGGGGGAGGGGGCGAAAGTTCTAGGAGCATTGAAGAATGTGTGGAAGTCGAGAACATTATCTCGGAAAGCAAAAATGGGTATGTTTGAAGGAATAGTGGTTCCAGCAATGTTATATGGTTGCGAGGCGTGGGCTATGGATAGAGTTGTGAGCAGGAGGGTGGATGTGCTGGAAATGAGATGTTTGAGGACAATATGTGGTGTGAGGTGGTTTGATCGAGTAAGTAATGATAGGGTAAGAGAGATGTGGGGTAATAAAAAGAGTGTGGTTGAGAGGGCAGAAGAGGGTGTTTTGAAATGGTTTGGTCACATGGAGAGAATGAGTGAGGAAAGATTGACCAAGAGGATATATGTGTCAGAGGTGGAGGGAACAAGGAGAAGTGGGAGACCAAATTGGAGGTGGAAAGATGGAGTGAAAAAGATTTTGAGTGATCGGGGTCTGAACATGCAGGAGGGTGAAAGGCGTGCAAGGAATAGAGTGAACTGGAACGATGTGGTATACCAGGGTCGACGTGCTGTCAATGGATTGAACTAGGGCATGTGGAGCGTTTTGGGTAAAACATGGAAAGTTCTGTGGGGCCTGGATGTGGAAAGGGAGCTGTGGTTTCGGTGCATTATTACATGACAGCTAGACACTGAGTGTGAATGAATATGGCCTTTGTTGTCTTTTCCTCGCGCTACCTCACTCACATGAGGGGGGAGGGGTTTTTTTATTTCATGTGTGGCGATGGGAATGAATAAAGGCAGACAGTATGAATTATGTACATGTATATATATGTATATGTCTGTGTATGTATATATATGTATACAGTGAGATGTATAGGTATGTATATTTGCGTGTGTGGATGTGTATGTATATACATGTGTATGTGGGTGGGTTGGGCCATTCTTTCATCTGTTTCCTTGCACTACCTCGCTAACGCTGGAGACAGCGACAAAGCAATATGAATATATAAATGAATATGATAGTAATGAAACTAGATACCAGTTAAACTGTAAGATTCTGAATCCAAAATAATACTGTAACTGGGCAGATATCAGGTGTGGGACTGACAGCTTCGTAGTCGGGGGTCCTGAGGCACTGATGAGTGCAATGTAGTATCTGCCTGTGACAAGATAATTTCCCCTCAAGTACAATACAGAACAGTATTGATATCTTACTTAGACGCTGATCCAGTGCAATGAATTTATAAGCATACAGATGCACACCTTGAGTGGAGTCACTTTCGATCATCTATCTATTTCTCTGCTGCCCTTTCCCTTCAGGAACTCCTGCAATGGAGTGGCCATGGCAAAAGAGTCTTCATAGCTGGTGAACTTCAGTATGTCATTCTCTGTGTAAAATTTGCATGATTTCTCACTCTTCTTCTTTAAGTTATAGATGGTGGACTACCATCAGCATATTTAGAGCAATATGTTTTCTGAGCCCCTTTATCAAGCTTTATAACCAACTTTCTTGAGGACAATGAGGGTAATAAGGTTTGGTAGGACTGAATTCACCTTGAGGGAGCAGTCTCTTCTTGGAATCCACAGTGAGGATTTATATGGTATAACTTGTTCAGATAGAGGTCTCAAGCAAAGTTAGTATGTTCAATTGAACAATGACACTGACCCCACGAGTATACTGTGCAGGATATAGGCTCCACAGCTAGCTGATTTTCATAATTATGAGTCACTCATTCAATTGCATATTTTGTAATTGGTTGGTTTCTTAGTCTTCATTGTTTTTTTATTTATTGTTTAATTACATTTTGAAGTAAATTTCATGAACCGTAAGTTTAAGGTGTACAAAATGGGTCATTACATTACCCATGTGCCTGCACTGTCAAAACAGCTGACTGCAGCTGAAGTTGTGAAAAAGTGATCTCTTCTGCAGTTACACAAATATTCTTTAATTTTTTCTAGCTTCCTAGTATTGATAGTTGTTTTATTGTGCTATTACATTTTGCAGTCATTTACATGAACCATAAGTGTAAGGGGAACATGAATGAACAGGACATGTATGTACATACAAAAGGAGTGGCTACGTTAGCCACTTGCCCACACAGTTACAATGACCATTCGAGGCTAAATCTGTCACGAGAAAGTTATCATGGGAGTTTCTGAATTATAGATTGCCATAAGAAAGACATTTCACTATATAATTATCTTCAAAGTTTTAAGATTAAATATATTTTTGAAACTTTAAGAGATGTGAATTTTGAGGTTTAGAAAGGATCACTTAATAAGATGTTAAGGGGTTGATATAATAAAGATATAAGAATTTTGTGTGTATTACCATTATACATAGCAGTAGAAGGAATGAGTGATTGTGTTAACTCCACTCACTTTGCTTGCCACAGACACCACCCTAATTTTTGTTTTTTAACTTCACTCGTAGGATTGGCTGATTAGCTTTTGTGCAGTAAATTTCAATTCTCATTACAAATAAATGTGGTGTTTTCCATATCTATGAGAGATCAGTGTTACATAGGTTTATTCATAATGGAATAGAGATATTTCCAGAAAAAGATATGAATATTTGCTTGTGTATTTATTAAAACTGAAAATAGATTTCTATTTTGGAGGGAGGCGAATAGTGTGAGGAGAGTAAGAGAGCAGATGAAGAAATTTTAACAAGCAAAGAAGAGATGATTGAAGTGGAATAAATATTCTGCTGAAATGATGAATGCGTTTGTTGATAGGATGTTAGATGTTGGGTGTATGGTACAAGGAGGTATGTCGAGTGAGAGAAGCAAGATAGATGCTTTGATGAAAAGAGAAGAGGTGATGAAGGCTTTCCATGTGACTTTCTCAAGAATGGGGATGATAGTGTTGTTGATTGGTTAGTCAGGATTTCCATTTTATGTTTGATGCCTGAGAACCATATTACTTTAGGGCACGTGGGACAAAAGTGAATGTTCAAAATACAGAGGTGAAAGTCTGTTCAACTTACATTTTAAATTTTATGGGAGACTGGTGGTCAAGAGAGAGGTGGCATGAACAGAGCATCAAATAAAGAAGAGTGTGGCTTGAGGAGTGGAAGATGATGCATAGATTAAGTTTATGCACTGATGAATTTTTGTGGGAGATACTAAAAGAATTTATTTATTCTTATTTATTTATTAATTTTACTTTGCCACTGTCTCCCACATTTGTGAGGTAGCACAAGGAAACAGACAAAAGAATGGCCCAACCCACCCACATACATATGTATATACATACACATCCACACACACAAATATACATACCTATTCATCTCAACATATACATATATATATACACGCAGACATATACATATATACACATGTACATAATTCATACTGTCTGCTTTTATTCATTCCCATCGCCACCCCGCCACACATGAAATAACAACCCCTTCCCCCCGCATGTGCACGAGGTAGCGCTAGGAAAAGACAACAAAAGCCACATTCATTCACACTCAGTCTCTAGCTGTCATGTATAATGTACTGAAACCATAGCTCCCTTTCCACATCCAGGCCCCACAGAACTTTCCATGGTTTACCCCAGATGCTTCACATGCCCTGGTTCAATCCATTGACAGCACGTCGACCCTGGTATACCACATTGTTCCAATTCACTCTATTCCTTGCACGCCTTTCACCCTCCTGCATGTTCAGGCCCTGATCACTCAAAATCTTTTTCACTCCATCTTTTCACCTCCGATTTGGTCTCCCACTTCTCGTTCCCTCCAGCTCTGACACATATATCCTCTTGATCAATCTTTCCTCACTCATTCTCTCCATGTGACCAAACCATTTCAAAACACCCTCTTCTGCTCTCTTAACCACACTCCTTTTACTACCACACATCTCTCTTACCCTATTATTACTTACTCGATCAAACCACCTCACACCAGATATTGTCCTGAAACATCTCACTTCCAGCACATCCACAACTCTATCTATACCCCATGCCTTGCAACCATATAACATTGTTGGAACCACTATTCCTTCAAACATACCCATTTTTGCTTTCCAAAATAATGTTCTTGACTTCCACACATTCTTCAACACTCCCAAAACTTTCGCCCCCTCCCCTACCCTATGATTCACTTCAGCTTCCATGGTTCCATGCACTGCCAAATCCACTCCCAGATGTCTAAAACACTTCACTTCCTCCAGTTTTTCTCCATTCAAACCTACCTCCCAATTGACTTGTCCCTCGACCCTACTGTACGTAATAACCTTGCTCTTGTTCACATTTACTCTCAGCTGTCTTCTTTCACACACTTTACTAAACTCAGTCACCAGCTTCTGCAGTTTCTCCCACGAATCAGCCACCAGCGCTGTATCATCAGCGAACAACAAGTGACTCACTTCCAAAGCTCTCTCATCCACAACAGACTGCATACTTGCCACTCTTTTCCAAAACTCTTGCATTCACCTCCCTAACAACCCCATCCATAAACAAATTAAACAACCATGGAGACATTACACACCCCTGCCACAAACCAACATTCACTGAGAACCAATCACTTTCCTCTCTTCCTATATGTACACATGCCTTACATCCTCGATAAAAACTTTTCACTGCTTCTAACAACATGCCTCCCACACCATATATTCTTGATACCTTCCACAGAGCATCTCTATCAACTCTATCATATGTCTTCTCCAGATCCATAAGTGCTACACACAAATCCATTTGCTTTTCTAAGTATTTCTCACATACATTTTTCAAATCAAACACCTGATCCACACATCCTCTACCACTTCTGAAACCACACTGCTCTTCCCCAATCTGATGCTCTGTACATGCCTTCAATCAATACCCTCCCATATAATTTCCCAGGAATACTCAACAAACTTATACCTCTGTAATTTGAGCACTCACTTTTATCCCCTTTGTCTTTGTACAATGGCACATTGCAAACATTCCGCCAATCCTCAGGCACCTCACCATGAGTCATACATGCATTAAATAAACTCACCCATCAGTCAACAATACAGTCACCCCCTTTTTTAATGAATTCCACCGCAATACCATCCAAACCCGCTGCCTTGCTGGCTTTCATCTTCAGCAAAGCTTTTACTACTTTTCTGTTTACCAAATCATTCTCCCTAACCCTCTCACTTTGCACACCACCTCAACCAAAATGCCCTATATCTGCCACTCTATCATCAAACACATTCAACAAACCTTCAAAATATTCACTCCATCTCCTCACATCACCACTACTTGTTATCACCTCCCCATTAGCCCCCTCCACTTGAGTTCCCATTTGTTCCCTTGTCTTACGCACTTTATTTACCTCCTTCCAAAACATCTTTGTATTCTCCCTAAAATTTAATGATACTCTCTCACCCCAACTCTCATTTGCCCTCTTTTTCACCTCTTGCACCTTTCTCTTGACCTCTTGCCTCTTTCTTTTATACATCTCCCAGTCATTTGCGTTATTTCCCTGCAAAAATCGTCCAAATGCCTCTCTCTTCTCTTTCACTAATAATCTTACTTCTTCATCCCACCACTCACTACCCTTTCTAGTCTGCCCACCTCCCACACTTCTCATGTCACAAGCATTCCTTGCGCAAACCATCACTGCCTCCTCTATAGATGTGAAGGAGTGCATGATAGGGTTGATGGATTCTTTGTGGAAGATGCCACAATGTAGGAGAAAAGCTTCTAGAAGCAATAAAGAGTTTTTTCAAGTCTTTGTATGGATTAGGTGTAGAGGAGATAAACATGAGAAAATTGGAGAGAGGGATAAGTTTGCAGTTTTTTGGAAGTTGGGTTACTGGGAGGAGAGTCAGTTGCCATTTGCAGATGACATGGCTCTGTTGGCAAACTCAAGTAAGAAACTGAAGAACCTGGTGTTGGAGGTTAGGATAGTGTGTGTGAAAAGAGCAAGTTTAGACTTAATATAAATAATGAAAGGTAATGAGGTTTAGCAGGGGCAAGTGACATGTTAGTTTGAATAGAGAGAGCCTGGAGGAAGTTAAAGTGTTTTAGGTGCCTAGGAGTGGACATGACAGTAGATGGAAGAATGGAAGTGAAACTGAACCATAAGATGGGAAGAGTGCAAATAATTTCACTGAAGAGTGTATGAAAAGAGATGTCAGTATGTATGAAAGCAAAAATAGGTATGTTTGAATGTATAGCATTCCCACCAGTGCTGTATGAATGTGATTCTTGGGCTGTACTTACAATTGTACAGAAGATAGATGTTTTAGAAATGAAAATCATGTGACGAAGGTTAATCAAATAAGGAATGACAAGAGAAGAGAGAGGTTCTGGTGTGATTGAGAGAAATGAACAGGTGGTGCTGAAATGGTGTGAATTTGTGAAGATGAGGGAAATAAGAATGGGGCTCCATGAGGGTAAAACTCCCTCTCTCTACTGTATAGAGAGGTTATTAATAACAGGATGTACATGTCAGAAATGGAGGGAACAGGAAGGAGGTGTGGACTGAAGATGAGATCAAAGGTTGGAATGAAAATGCTTTGAGTGATTAAGGTCTGAACATGCAGGAAGATATGAGGCATGCATAGGTCAGTGTAAATTGGAGTGATGTGGTTTTTGGGGATGTGTTGTTAGTGGGCTGAACCAGGGCACATAAAGTAATCAGAGGCATGGCTGTGGACAGGGGGTTTTGGTGTTAGTGTATTATGCATGACAGCTATAAGGTGGATGTGAGCAAATTAGACTGTTCTGTTTCTGTTCCTGGTGTTAATGCATTATCATGGGAAATAGCGAATACAGTGAAAATAGAATACTACAATACACTTATTATATTCAAATGTGTTGTATCTCATCCAGAAGTGGTGGAGGAATGAATGCATGGTGGCATTCACTCTAGTGCTTGTCTTGCTTTCTGTCAAAGCCTGTTCCTTGTTCGTTGCTTTCCTAGTTATAGGTATTTATTATTAAGTATTATCAGTTTGTGATGTATTACACCAGTATATTTTACCCTTTTTCTTGCCAGATAATTCTCTCTTGCAATTAAAATCATCTTTATCCTAAACATAGGTCTTTGCTAGTATGTTGAAAATATAGGGCGAGGAACTGAATTTTAATGATTCCTGATAATATAATGGTAAAATACCTCATGCTGAATGGAAGTTCATTTAATGTTAATGTTTTGACTGCAAAATTAATTTTCCTCTGTATTCCTGAGGAGTTTCATTTTTCCAGATATGAAAACTGGTCTTTCTTTACTACTTCATTATCAATACAAAACCATAAAGTTTCCAAATTGGACAATATTATTTCTTAAAAGCAGCATCTGCTTGCAGGGAAGAAAATATAAAGAAAAATGAAAATAGATTATGGTGAGATATTTATTGTCTGAAGCCTGTAGGATGGAATCAAGCTCCTCAGATGTAATAGATTTATTGCATAATGATAAGTGAACCGTAAAGGACATGAAAATGTTTAAAAGTCCAGAGTAAGATTGATGTTATGCATGCCTTCCATCACAATTAATGTGCACTTATTATGTTATACTGGATCATTTCCCACTTCAGCGAGGTAGCCCCAGGAAACAGATGAAGAACGGCCTATCCACTCATATACATATATTTATATACATAGATACCCATACTCGCACATGTACATTTTTTATTTATTCTTTTATTATACTTGTTCGCACATATACATACACATACACAGACATATACATATATACACATACATATTCATATTTGCATGCCTTCATCCATTCCTGGCGCTACCCCACCCAACAGGAAACAACAGCACTACCCCTCACTTCAACGAGGTAGGGCCAGGAAAACGGACAAAAAAGGCTTCATTGTTCACATTCAGTCCTTAGCTGTCATGTGATGCACCAAAATCACAGCTCCCTATCCACATCCTGGCTTCACTGACCTTTCCATGGTTTACTCCAGATGTTTCACATGCCCTTGTGCATTCCATTGACAGCATGACGACCCCGGTATACCACATCGTTCCATTTCACATTATTCCTTGCACACCTCTCACCCTCCTTTATGTTCAGGCCCCAGTTGCTCAAAATGTTTTTCACTCTTATCGTTCCACCTCCAATTTGGTCTCCCGCTTCTTGTTCCTGCCACATCATACACACATATCCTCTTTGTCAACTTTTCGTCACTCATTCTCTCACTATGTCCAAATTATTTCAACTCAAATGAGAGTTGGGGTCAGAGAGTATCATTAAACTTTAGGAAGAATAAAAAAATGTTTTGGAAGGAGGTAAGTAACATGCAAAAGACGAGTACAAGTGAGAACATCGGTGGAGGGGGCAAGGGGGAAGTGCTAGCAGATAGTGATGAAGTGAGGAGATGGAGTGAGTATTTTGAAGGTTTGTTGAATGTGTTTGATGATAGACTGGCAGATGTAGAGTGTTTTGGTCAGGTTGGTGTGCAAGGTGAGAGAGTCAGGGAGAGTGGTTCGGTTAAAAGAGAGGAGGTGGTGAAAGACTTGCAGAAGATGAAATCCAGCAAGGTGGTGAGTTTGGATGGTATTGCAGTTAAATTCATTAAGAAAGGGGGTGACTGTGTTGTTGATTGGTTGGGAAAGATATTCAGTGTATGTATGGATAATGATGAAATTTTTGAGGATTGGTGGAATGCATGCATAGAGCAATTCTACAAAGGCAAAGGGGATCAAGATGAGTGCTCAGCAAGGCAGCGCATGTTATTTACCTCCTTCCAAAACATCTTTTTATTCTCTGTAAAGTTTAATGATCCTCTCTTACCCCAGCTCTCATTTTCAATCCTTGCACCTTCCTTTTGACCAGCCACTTTCTTCTATACATCTCCCATTCATATGCACTCCTTCCTGGTATCATCCAAATGCCTGTCTTTTCTCTTTAACTAACAACTTTACTTCACCCCACCACTCAATACCCTTTCTAATCTGCCTACCTCCCACCTTTCTCATACCACATGCATCTTTTGCACATGCCATCACTGCTTCCCTAAATACATCCCATTCCTCACCCACTCCCCTCACGTCATTTGCTCTCACCCTTTGCCATTCTACGCTCAATCTTTCCTGGTACTTCCTCGCACACGGTCTCCTTTCCAAGCTCACTTACTCTCACAACTCTCTTCTCCCCATTTCCTCTTCACCTTCGCCTCCACAAGATAGTGATCAGACATCCCACCAGCTGCCCATCTCAGCACATTAACATCCAAAAGTCTTTCTTTTACATGCTTATCAATTGATATGTACTGTAATAATGCCCTTTGACCATCTCTCTCTTACTCACATACATATACTTATGTATATCTTTCTTTTTAATCTAGGTATTCCCAATTGCCAATCTTTTTTTAGCACACAAAGCCACAAGCTCTTCACCATTTCCATTCACAACACTGAATACCCCATGTACATCATTTATATCCTCAGTTGCCACATTATTCACCGTCGCATTTATATCGCCCATCACCAATGCCTAGTCTCGTGTACCAAAGCTACTCTCACACTCACTCAGCTGCTACCTAAACACTTGCCTCTCATGATCTTTCTTCTCATGACCAGGTGCATAAGCACTAATAATCACCCATCTCTTGCCATCCTCTTTCAGTTTTACCCACTGCAAATCTAGAATTCTTTTTCTTATACTCTGTCACCCACTCCCACAATTTCTACTTCAGGAGTAGTGTTACTCTTTCCATATCTCTTGTCCTCTTACCAACCCCTGACTTTACTTCCAAGACTTTTCCAAACCATTCTTCCCCTTTACCCTTGAGCTTTGTGTACTCAGAGTCGGAACTTCCAGGTTTCTTTCCTCAAACATGCTACCTATCTCTCCTTTCTTCTCATCTTGGTTACATCCACACATTCAGGCACCCCAATCTGATCATTCAAGGAGGATGAGCATGCCCCGTTTGACTCCTCTTCTGTTTCCCTTTTTAGAAATTGAAATACAAGAAGAGAAGGGTTTTAGCCCGCACTCACACCCCCTTTAATTGCCTTCTGCAACGTGCGGGTAATAGGTTTGAAGCATCCTTTCTCCCCATCCCCAGCGATCAAGTAATAATAGGGTAAGAGAGATGTGTGGATATAAAAAGGGTGTGGTTGAGAGAGCAGAAGAGGGTATTTTGAAATGGTTTGGTCACATGGAAAGAATGAGTGAGGAAAGATTGACCAAGAGGATGTATGTGTCAGAGGTGGAAGGAACGAGAAGTGGGAGACCAAATTGGAGGTGGAAAGATGGAGTGAAAAAGATTTTGAGTGATCGGGGCCTGAACATTCAGGAGGGTGAAAGGCGGGCAAGAAAGAGAGTGAATTGGATCGATGTGGTATACCGTGGTCGACATGCTGTCGGTGGATTGAATCAGGGCATGTGAAGCGTCTGGGGTAAACCATGGAAAGTTCTGTGGGGCCTGGATGTGGAAAGGGAGCTGTGGTTTCGGGCATTATTGCATGACAGCTAGAGACTGAGTGTGAACGAATGGGGCCTTTGTTGTCTTTTCCTAGCGCTACCTCGCACACATGAGGGGGTAGGGGGATGGTATTCCATGTGTGGCGAGGTGGCGATGGGAATAAATAAAGGCAGACAGTATGAATTATGTACATGTGTATATATCTGTGTGTGTATATATATGTGTACATTGAGATGTATAGGTATGTATATTTGCATGTGTGGACGTGTATGTATATACATGTGTATGGGGGTGGGTTGGGCCATTTCTTTCATCTGTTTCCTTGCGCTACCTTGCAAACGCAGGATACAGCGACAGAGCAAAATAATTTTTTTTTTTTTTTTTTTTTTTTTTTTTGCCGCTGTCTCCCGCAGTTTGCGAGGTAGCACAAGGAAACAGACGAAAGAAATGGCCCAACCCACCCCCATACACATGTATATACATACGTCCACACATGCAAAATATACATACCTACACAGCTTTCCATGGTTTACCCCAGACGCTTCACATGCCCCGATTCAATCCACTGACAGCACGTCAACCCCAGTATACCACATCGCTCCAATTCACTCTATTCCTTGCCCTCCTTTCACCCTCCTGCATGTTCAGGCCCCGATCACACAAAATCTTTTTCACTCCTTTCCACCTCCAATTTGGTCTCCCTCTTCTCCTCGTTCCCTCCACCTCCGACACATATATCCTCTTGGTCAATCTTTCCTCACTCATTCTCTCCATGTGCCCAAACCATTTCAAAACACCCTCTTCTGCTCTCTCAACCACGCTCTTTTTATTTCCACACATCTCTCTTACCCTTACGTTACTTACTCGATCAAACCACCTCACACCACACATTGTCCTCAAACATCTCATTTCCAGCACATCCATCCTCCTGCACACAACTCTATCCATAGCCCACGCCTCGCAACCATACAACGTTGTTGGAACCACTATTCCTTCAAACATACCCATTTTTGCTTTCCGAGATAATGTTCTCGACTTCCACACATTCTTCAAGGCTCCCAGAATTTTCGCCCCCTCCCCCACCCTATGATCCACTTCCGCTTCCATGGTTCCATCCGCTGCCAGATCCACTCCCAGATATCTAAAACACTTCACTTCCTCCAGTTTTTCTCCATTCAAACTCACCTCCCAATTGACTTGACCCTCAACCCTACTGTACCTAATAACCTTGCTCTTATTCACATTTACTCTTAACTTTTTTCTTTCACACACTTTACCAAACTCAGTCACCAGCTTCTGCAGTTTCTCACATGAATCAGCCACCAGTGCTGTATCATCAGCAAACAACAACTGACTCACTTCCCAAGCTCTCTCATCCCCAACAGACTTCATACTTGCCCCTCTTTCCAAAACTCTTGCATTCACCTCCCTAACAACCCCATCCATAAACAAATTAAACAACCATGGAGACATCACACACCCCTGCCGCAAACCTACATTCACTGAGAACCAATCACTTTCCTCTCTTCCTACACATACACATGCCGTACATCCTCGATAAAAACTTTTCACTGCTTCTAACAACTTGCCTCCCACACCATATATTCTTAATACCTTCCACAGAGCATCTCTATCAACTCTATCATATGCCTTCTCCAGATCCATAAATGCTACATACAAATCCATTTGCTTTTCTAAGTATTTCTCACATACATTCTTCAAAGCAAACACCTGATCCACACATCCTCTACCACTTCTGAAACCACACTGCTCTTCCCTAATCTGATGCTCTGTACATGCCTTCACCGTCTCAGTCAATACCCCCCTATATAATTTACCAGGAATACTCAACAAACTTATACCTCTGTATATTATTTTCCCTGGGGATAGGGGAGAAAGAATGCTTTCCACGTATTCCCTGCGTGTCGTAGAAGGCGACTAAAAGGGAAGGGAGCAGGGGGCTGGAAATCCTCCCCTCTCAGTTTTTTTTAATTTTCCAAAAGAAGGAACAGAGAAGGGGGCCAGGTGAGGATATTCCCTCAAAGGTCCAGTCCTCTGTTCTTAACGCTACCTTGCTAACACGGGAAATGGCGAATAGTATGAAAAAAAAATATATATATTTATTTCTTTTGTCTGTTTCCTTGCGCTACCTCGCAAACATGGGAGTCTCCTGCGTTAGCGAGGTAGCGCAAGGAAACAGACGAAAGAATGGCCCAGCCCACCCACATACACATGTATATACATACACGTCCACACATGCAAATATACATACCTATACATCTCAATGTACATATATACATACACACACAGACATATACATATATACAAATGTACATAATTCATACTGTCTGCCTTTATTCATTCCCATCGCCACACACAGAATAACAGCCCCCTCCCCCCTCATGTGTGCGAAGTAGTTTTAGGAAAAGACAACAAAGGCCCCATTTGTTCACACTCAGTCTCTAGCTGTCATGTAATAATGCACCGAAACCACAGCTCCCTTTCCACATCGAGGCCCCACACAACTTTCCATGGTTTACCCCAGACACTTCACATGCCCCAGTTCAATCCATTGACAGCACGTCGACCCCAGTATACCACATCGTTCCAATTTACTCTATTCCTTGCATGCCTTTCACCCTCCTGCATGTTCAGGCCCCGATCACTCAAAATCTTTTTCACTCCATCTTTCCACCTCCAATTTGGTCTCCCACTTCTCCTTGTTCCCTCCACCTCTGACACATATATCCTCTTGGTCAATCTTTCCTCACCCATTCTCTCCATGTGACCAAACCATTTAAAACACCCTCTTCTGCTCTCTCAACCACACTCTTTTTATTTCCACACATCTCTCTTACCCTTACATTACTTACTCGATCAAACCACCTCACACCACATATTATCCTCAAACATCTCATTTCCAGCACATCCACCCTCCTGCGCACAACTCTATCCATAGCCCATACCTCGCAACCATACAACATTGTTGGAACCACTATTCCTTCAAACATACCCATTTTTGCTTTCCGAGATAATGTTCTCAACTTCCAAACATTCTTCAAGGCTCCCAGAATTTTCGCCCCCTCCCCCACCCTATGATTCACTTCCGCTTCCATGGTTCCATCCGCTGCCAGATCCACTCCCAGATATCTAAAACACTTTACTTCTTCCAGTTTTTCTCCATTCAAACTTACCTCCCAATTGACTTGATGCTCAACCCTACTGTACCTAATAACCTTGCTCTTATTCACATTTACTCTTAACTTTCTTCTTTCACACACTTTACCAAACTCAGTCACCAGCTTCTGCAGTTTCTCACATGAATCAGCCACCAGCACTGTATCATCAGCGAACAACAACTGACTCACTTCTCAAGCTCTCTCATCCACACCAGACTGCATACTTGCCCCTCTTTCCAAAACTCTTGCATTCACCTCCCTAACAACCCCATCATAAACAAATTAAACAACCATGGAGACATCACACACCCCTGCCACAAACCTACATTCACTGAGAACCATTCACTTTCCTCTCTTCCTATATGTACACATGCCTTACATCCTCGATAAAAACTTTTCACTGCTTCTAACAACTTGCCTCCCACACCATATATTCGTAATACCTTCCACAGAGCATCTCTATCAACTCTATCATATGCTTTCTCCAGATCCATAAATGCTACATACAAATCCATTTGCTTTTCTAAGTATTTCTCACATACATTCTTCAAAGCAAACACCTGATCCACACATCCTCTACCACTTCTGAAACCACACTGCTCTTCCCCAATCTGATGCTCTGTACATGCCTTCACCCGTCTCAGTCAATACCCTCCCTATATAATTTACCAGGAATACTCAACAAACTTATACCTCTGTATATTATTTTCCCTGGGGATAGGGGAGAAAGAATGCTTTCCACGTATTCCCTGTGTGTCGTAGAAGGCGACTAAAAGGGAAGGGAGCAGGGGGCTGGAAATCCTCCCCTCTCAGTTTTTTTTAATTTTCCAAAAGAAGGAACAGAGAAGGGGGCCAGGTGAGGATATTCCCTCAAAGGTCCAGTCCTCTGTTCTTAACGCTACCTTGCTAACACGGGAAATGGCGAATAGTATGAAAAAAATATATATATATTTATTTCTTTTGTCTGTTTCCTTGCGCTACCTCGCAAACATGGGAGTCTCCTGCGTTAGCGAGGTAGCGCAAGGAAACAGACGAAAGAATGGCCCAACCCACCCACATACACATGTATATACATACACGTCCACACATGCAAATATACATACCTATACATCTCAATGTACATATATACATACACACACAGACATATACATATATACAAATGTACATAATTCATACTGTCTGCCTTTATTTATTCCCATCGCCACACACAGAATAACAGCCCCCTCCCCCCTCATGTGTGCGAAGTAGTGTTAGGAAAAGACAACAAAGGCCCCATTTGTTCACACTCAGTCTCTAGCTGTCATGTAATAATGCACCGAAACCACAGCTCCCTTTCCACATCGAGGCCCCACACAACTTTCCATGGTTTACCCCAGACACTTCACATGCCCCAGTTCAATCCATTGACAGCACGTCGACCCCAGTATACCACATCGTTCCAATTTACTCTATTCCTTGCACGCCTTTCACCCTCCTGCATGTTCAGGCCCCGATCACTCAAAATCTTTTTCACTCCATCTTTCCACCTCCAATTTGGTCTCCCACTTCTCCTCGTTCCCTCCACCTCTGACACATATATCCTCTTGGTCAATCTTTCCTCACCCATTCTCTCCATGTGACCAAACCATTTTAAAACACCCTCTTCTGCTCTCTCAACCACACTCTTTTTATTTCCACACATCTCTCTTACCCTTACATTACTTACTCGATCAAACCACCTCACACCACATATTATCCTCAAACATCTCATTTCCAGCACATCCACCCTCCTGCGCACAACTCTATCCATAGCCCATACCTCGCAACCATACAACATTGTTGGAACCACTATTCCTTCAAACATACCCATTTTTGCTTTCCGAGATAATGTTCTCAACTTCCAAACATTCTTCAAGGCTCCCAGAATTTTCGCCCCCTCCCCCACCCTATGATTCACTTCCGCTTCCATGGTTCCATCCGCTGCCAGATCCACTCCCAGATATCTAAAACACTTTACTTCTTCCAGTTTTTCTCCATTCAAACTTACCTCCCAATTGACTTGATGCTCAACCCTACTGTACCTAATAACCTTGCTCTTATTCACATTTACTCTTAACTTTCTTCTTTCACACACTTTACCAAACTCAGTCACCAGCTTCTGCAGTTTCTCACATGAATCAGCCACCAGCACTGTATCATCAGCGAACAACAACTGACTCACTTCTCAAGCTCTCTCATCCACACCAGACTGCATACTTGCCCCTCTTTCCAAAACTCTTGCATTCACCTCCCTAACAACCCCATAAACAAATTAAACAACCATGGAGACATCACACACCCCTGCCACAAACCTACATTCCACTGAGAACCATTCACTTTCCTCTCTTCCTATATGTACACATGCCTTACATCCTCGATAAAAACTTTTCACTGCTTCTAACAACTTGCCTCCCACACCATATATTCGTAATACCTTCCACAGAGCATCTCTATCAACTCTATCATATGCTTTCTCCAGATCCATAAATGCTACATACAAATCCAATTGCTTTTCTAAGTATTTCTCACATACATTCTTCAAAGCAAACACCTGATCCACACATCCTCTACCACTTCTGAAACCACACTGCTCTTCCCCAATCTGATGCTCTGTACATGCCTTCACCCTCTCAGTCAGTACCCTCCTATATAATTTACCAGGAATACTCAACAAACTTATACCTCTGTAATTTGAGCACTCACTCTTATCCCCTTTGCCTTTGTACAATGGCACTATGCAAGCATTCCGCAAATCTTCAGGCACCTCACCATGAATCATACATACATTAAATAACCTTATCAACCAGTCAACAATACAGTCACCCCCTTTTTTAATAAATACACTGCAGCACCATCCAAACCTGCTGCCTTGCCGGCTTTCATCTTCTGCAAAGCTTTTACTACCTCTTTTCTATTTACCGAATCATTTTCCCTAACCCTCTCACTTTGCACACCACCTCGACCAAAACACCCTATATCTGCCACTCTTATCATCAAACACATTCAACAAACCTTCAAAATACTCACTCCATCTCCTTCTCACATCACCACTACTTGTTATCACCTCCTCATTAGCCCCCTTCCCTGAAGTTCCCATTTGCTCCCTTGTCTTACGCACTTTATTTACCTCCTTCCAAAACATCTTTTTATTGTCCCTAAAATTTAATGATACTCTCTCACCCCAACTCTCATTTGCCCTCTTTTTCACCACTTGCACCTTTCTCTTGACCTCCTGCCTCTTTCTTTTATACATCTCCCATTCATTTGCATTTTTTCCCTGCAAAAATCGTCCAAATGCCTCTCTCTTCTCTTTCACTAATAGTCTTACTTCTTCATCTCTTTCACTAATAGTCTTACTTCTTCATCCCACCACTCACTACCCTTTCTAATCAACCCATCTCCCACGCTTCTCATGCCACAAGCATCTTTTGCGCAAGCCATCACTGCTTCCCTAAATACATCCCATTCCTCCCCCACTCCCCTTACGTCCTTTGTTCTCACCTTTTTCCATTCTGTACTCAGTCTCTCCTGGTACTTCCTCACACAAGTCTCCTTCCCAAACTCACTTACTCTCACCACTCTCTTCACCCCTACATTCTCTCTTCTTTTCTGAAACCCCCTACAAATCTTCACCTTCGCCTCCACAAGATAATGATCAGACATCCCTCCAGTTGCACCTCTCAGCACATTAACATCCAAAAGTCTCTCTTTCGCGCTCCTATCAATTAACACGTAATCCAATAACGCTTTCTGGCCATCTCTCCTACTTACATACGTATTCTTATGTATATCTCGCTTTTTAAACCAGGTATTCCCAATCACCAGTCCTTTTTCAGCACATAAATCTACAAGCTCTTCACCATTTCCATTTACAACACTGAACACCCCATGTATACCAATTATTCCCTCAGCTGCCACATTACTCACCTTTGCATTCAAATTACCCATCACTATAACCCGGTCTTGTGCATCAAAACCACTCACACACTCATTCAGCTGCTCCCAAAACACTTGCCTCTCATGATCTTTCTTCTCATGCCCAGGTGCATATGCACCAATAATCACCCATCTCTCTCCATCAACTTTCAGTTTTACCCATATCAATCTAGAATTTACTTTCTTACACTCCATCACGTACTCCCACAACTCCTGTTTCAGGAGTAGTGCTACTCCTTCCCTTGCTTTTGTCCTCTCACTAACCCCTGACTTTACTCCCAAGACATTCCCAAACCACTCTTCCCCTTTACCCTTGAGCTTCGTTTCACTCAGAACCAAAATGTCCAGGTTCCTTTCCTCAAACATAGTACCTACCTCTCCTTTTTTCTCATCTTGGTTACATCCACACACATTTAGACACCCCAGTCTGAGTCTTCGAGGAGGATGAGCACTCCCCGCGTGACTCCTTCTTCTGTTTCCCCTTTTAGAAAGTCAAAATACAAGGAGGGGAGGGTTTCTGGCCCCCCACTCCCGTCCCCTTTAGTTGCCTTCTATGACATGCGAGGAATGTGTGGGAAGTACTCTTTCTCCCCTATCCTCAAGGATATATACATATATATATATATATACATATATGGACTCAAGGAATAGAGTGAATTGGAACGATGTGCTATACCGGGGTCATCATGCTGTCAATGGATTGAACCAGGGCACGTGAAGCATCTGGGGTAAACCGTGGAAAGTTTTGTGGGGCCTGGATGTGGAAAGGGAGCCATGGTTTCGGTGCATTACACATGACAGCTAGAGACTGAGTGTGAACGAATGTGGCCTTTGTTGTCATTTCCTGGCGCTACCTCGCATGTCCGCAGAGGGAAGGGGGGTGTCATTTCATGTGTTGCCGGATGGCAGCAGGAATGGATGAAGGCAGCATGTGTGAATGTGTACATGTGTATATATATATATATATATATATATATATATATATATATATATATATATATATATATATATTTTTTTTTTTTTTTTTTTTTTTTTTATACTTTGTCGCTGTCTCCCGCGTTTGCGAGGTAGCGCAAGGAAACAGACGAAAGAAATGGCCCAACCCCCCCCCCATACACATGTACATACACACGTCCACACACGCAAATATACATACCTACACAGCTTTCCATGGTTTACCCCAGACGCTTCACATGCCTTGCTTCAATCCACTGACAGCACGTCAACCCCGGTATACCACATGAATCCAATTCACTCTATTTCTTGCCCTCCTTTCACCCTCCTGCATGTTCAGGCCCCGATCACACAAAATCTTTTTCACTCCATCTTTCCACCTCCAATTTGGTCTCCCTCTTCTCCTCGTTCCCTCCACCTCCGACACATATATCCTCTTGGTCAATCTCTCCTCACTCATTCTCTCCATGTGCCCAAACCATTTCAAAACACCCTCTTCTGCTCTCTCAACCACGCTCTTTTTATTTCCACACATCTCTCTTACCCTTACGTTACTTACTCGATCAAACCACCTCACACCACACATTGTCCTCAAACATCTCATTTCCAGCACATCCATCCTCCTGCGCACATCTCTATCCATAGCCCACGCCTCGCAACCATACAACATTGTTGGAACTACTATTCCCTCAAACATACCCATTTTTGCTTTCCGAGATAATGTTCTCGACTTCCACACATTTTTCAAGGCTCCCAAAATTTTCGCCCCCTCCCCCACCCTATGATCCACTTCCGCTTCCATGGTTCCATCCGCTGACAGATCCACTCCCAGATATCTAAAACACTTCACTTCCTCCAGTTTTTCTCCATTCAAACTCACCTCCCAATTGACTTGACCCTCACCCCTACTGTACCTAATAACCTTGCTCTTATTCACATTTACTCTCAACTTTCTTCTTCCACACACTTTACCAAACTCAGTCACCAGCTTCTGCAGTTTCTCACATGAATCAGCCACCAGCGCTGTATCATCAGCGAACAACAACTGACTCACTGTGTATATATATGAATGTATACATTGAAATGTACAGGTATGCATATGTGCGTGTACAGGTATGCATATGTGCGTGTGTGAGTATTTATGTATATACATGAGTATGTAGGTGGGGTGGGCCATTCTTTCATCTGTTTCCTTGAGCTACCTTGCTAATGCGGGATACAGCATCAAAGTATAATAATAATAATAAAGAATATATATATATGTGGTGTGAGGTGGTTTGATCAGGTAAGAAATGAAAGGATAAGAGAGATGTGTTGTAATAAAAAGGGCGTGGTTGAGAGAGCAGAAGAGGGTTTATTGAAATGGTTTGGTCATCTGGAGAGAATGAATGAGGAAAGGTTGACAAAGAGGATATATGTGTCAGAGGTGGAGGGAACGAGAAGTGAGAGACCAAATTGGAGGTGGAAGGATGGAGTGAAAAAGGTTTTGAGCGATCAGAGCCTGAACATACAGGAGGGTGAAAGGCGTGCAAGGAATACAGTGAATTGAAACGATGTGGTATACTGTGGTTGACTTGCTATCAATGATCAGTGAGAGTTGTTTAGTAAACAGAGAAGAGGTAATGAAAGCTTTGCAAAAGATGAAAGCTGGCATGATGGCATGTTTGGATGGTATTGCAGTGGAATTTATTAAAAAAGGGGTGACTGTGTTGTTGACTGGTTGGTGAGGATATTCACTGTATGTTTGGTTCATGGTGAAGTGCCTGAGGATTGGTGGAATGCATGCATAGTGCCATTGTACAAAGGCAAAGGGGATAAAGGTGAGTGTTCAAAGTACAGACAGAGTTATAAGTTTGCTGAGTATTCCTGGGAAATTATATAGGAGGGTATTGCTTGAGAAGGTAAAGGCATGTGCAGAGCATCAGACTGGGGAAGAGCAGTGTGATTTCAGAAGTGGTAGAAGATGTGTGGATCAGGTGTTTGCTTTGAAAAATATATGAGAAATACTTCGAAAAACAGATGATTTGTTTGTAGCATTCATGGATCTGGAGAAGGCTTATGATAGAGTTGATAGAGGTGCTGTGTGGAAGGTATTAAGAGTATATGGTGTGGGAAGTAAGTTTCTAGGAGCAGTAAAAAGTTTTTATTGAGGATGTAAGACATGTGTACAAGTAGGAAGAGAGGAAAGTGATTGGTTCCCAGTGAATGTAGGTTTGCGGCGAGGTGCATGATGTCTCCATGGTTGTTTGATTTGTTTATGGATGGGGTTGTTAGGGGGATGAATGCAAGAGTTTTGGAGAGAGGGCCAAGTATGCAGTCTGTTGTGGATGAGAGGGCTTGGGATGTGGGTCAGTTGTTGTTCCTTGATGATACAGCACTGGTGGCTGATTTGGATGAGAAACTGCAAAAGTTGGTGACTGAGTTTGGTAAAGTGTGTGAAAGAAGAAAGCTGAGAGTAAATGTAAATAGGAGCAAGGTTATTAGGTTCAATAGGGTTGAGGGACAAGTCAATTGGGAGGTAAGTTTGAATGGAGAAAAATTGGAGGAAGTGAAGTGTTTTAGATATCTGGGAGTGGATTTAGCAGCAGATGGAACCAGAAGTCAGTCACAAGGTGGGGGAGGGGGTAAAGGTTCTGGGAGCGATGAAGAATGTGTGGAAGGCGCAGAAAGAATACTTTCCAGGTATTCCCTGTTTGTTGTAGAAGGTGACTAAAAGCAGAGGGAGCGGGGGTCTGGAAATCCTCCCCTCTCGTTTTCAATTATCCAAAAGAAGGAACAGAGAAGGGGGCCAAGTGAGGATTTCCCTCAAAGGCTCAGTCCTCTGTTCTTAACACTATCTCACTAATGTGGGAAATGACGAATAGTATGAAAAAAAAATGTGTCTGTGTCTGTGTGTGTGTGTGTGTGTGTGGTGCATTAGATGAAATTCCTGAATTACTGTTCAAGATATCACTGGAGAGAGGCAAAGTGCCCAGGAAATGTCAGAGGACAAATATCATACCTATACATAAGAAAGGAGGCTGGGAATAGGCATTAAGCCATGGACTTGTCTCACTGACAAGCATTTTTTTTTTTTTTTGTAAAGTTCTGGAAGAGAATATTAGAAAGCAAGTGGATGACTTTCCATGTAGGAAGAATTTGCTAAGTGGGAGATAACTTGGTTTTAGCGAAAGAAGGTCATGTATCGCTAAAATCTTAGAGTTGTATGAGAGAGGGAGTTCGTTCCTGAACATAAGAAGGGTTGAGTGGTTTGTCTGTATCTGGATTGTCTGAAAGCATTTGACACTGTACCATATTTATGGGAGGCGTTTTATGCTGAATCACTGGACAGGAATAAGGGGGAAACTTTTTTGGGTAGGTCATTTCAGTGGGAGGGCACAAAAGACATGTGTTAGAGGAACCCACTCCAAATGAGTTGAGGAGACGGACAGAATGCTACAGGATTCAGATCTGGGACCGTTATTCTTCTTGCTCTATATTAATGACTTGCATGAATGTTTGTAGATGATGCAAAATTATTGAGGAAGTGAAAAGCAAGGAGGATTGCATCAATTTATTTGGAGATCTTAAACATGGGAAATGAAATTCAACCTGAGTAAATGTAAAATAATGAGGAGAGAACAGAGCAAAAGGTGGCCCAAATATGATTATCTAGCAGGAAATAAGCTTAGGATCCTCTATGTGGGACTTGGGATTCAACATTGTCCCAAACCTGTTATCAAAGTGCAATATTACAGTTGTTTAGGAGACAAACTGTCAGCTAGCAAATATTTAGATAGCTTTCAGATTTATGGGTAAGGAAATATCTACTAAGCTCTTACTATCCTATACAAGGTCAAAACTAGAACATGCTTCTCAGGTTTGGTCATTATACCTAAAGAAGCACAAAGAACTCACAGAGAAGGTCCAGAGGAGGGCAACAAAGATGGTACCAGAATTAAGAGAGCTAAGTCATTGAGAAAGGCTAGTGGTTTTGAATTTATCTGTCTTGGAAGAGAGAAGAGTGAGGGATGACCTGACCACAACCCTTAAGATTTTAAGACATCAACAATGTGTACAGTGAACAGCTAGAGACTAAGTGTGAATGAATGTGGCCTTTGTTGTCTTTTCTTAGCGTTACCTCGTGTACATGCGGAGGGAGGAGGTTGTCATTTCATGTGTGGCGGGGTGACAACGGGAATGAGTAAAGGCAGCCCAAGAGATGGGAACCCATTAGTGTTAAAGATGCCTCTCATCCTCTTGCATGTTCAGTCCCCAGTCACTCAAAACCTTTTTCACTCCATCCTTCTATCTCCAGTTTGGTTTTCCCTCTTCTTGTTCCCTTCACTTTTGATGCATATATCCCCTTTTGTCAACCTTTCCTTACACATTTTTCTCCATATGTCCCTATCATTTCAGCTCACAAATGGGGAATTACAAATAGATTATTACTTTCCTGAGATTGATCCATGGTGTGGATGGATAGTACACATCCCACTTAAATATTCTTTTATTCTTTTATCTTGTGGTTGTTAGTGAAATAGTTAATATTTTTGCTTGGGCTAAGTCACTCAAACCTTTTTAACTCCAACCTTCTATCTCCAGTTTGGTTTTCCCTCTTTCCTTTTTCCCTTCACCTTTGACACATATATCCCCTTTGTCAACCTTTCCTTACTCATCCTATATGTGCCTATCATTTCAGCACACAAATGGGTAATTACAAATAGATTATTACTTTCCTGAGATTGATCCATGGTGTGGATGGCTGGTACACATCTTACTTAAATATTCTTTTATTCTTCTATCCTGTGGTTGTTAGTGAAACAGTTAGTAACTTTGCTTGGGGTAAAGCACCACTGGTAAGACAGGGTTAGGTAACCCATAACTTATTATTTGGGTCAAGAATCCCCATAGGTTTCCATATCTTGGGGTATGGCCATCACTTACAGGCCTGATTAGATTGCCAGTGCGTAAGTATTTAGAAGTTATTCATTTATGGGTATTACAGTATTTTATTTATAAGAGCAAGGTTATTAGGTACAGTAGGGTTGAGGGACAAGTCAATAGGGAGGTAAGTTTGAATGGAGAAAAACTGGAGGAAGTGAAGTGTTTTAGATATCTGGGGGTGGATTTGGCAGCAGATGGAACCATGGAAGCGGAAGTGAGTCACAGGGTGGGGGAGGGGGCGAAAGTTCTGGGAGCGTTGAAAAATGTGTGGAAGGTAAGAACCTTATCTTGGAAAGCAAAAATGCGTATGTTTGAAGGAATAGTGGTTCCAACAATGTTATATGGTTTCGAGGCATGGGCTATAGATAGAGTTGTGCGGAGGAGGGTGGATGTGTTGGAAATGAGATGTTTGAAGACAATGTGTGGTATGATGTGGTTTGATCGAGTAAGTAATGAAAGGGTAAGAGAGAGGTGTGGTAATAGAAAGTGTGGTTGAGAGAGCAGAAGAGGGTGTTTTGAAATGGTTTGGACACATGGAGAGAATAAGTGAGGAAAGATTGAGAAAGAGGATGTATGTGTCAGAGGTGGAGGGAATGAGGAGAAGTGGGAGACCAAATTGGAGGTGGAAAGATGGAGTGAAAAAGATTTTTAGCGATCGGGGGTATGAACATGCAGGAGGGTGAAAGGCGTGCAAGGAATAGAGTGAATTGGAACGATGTGGTATACCGGGGTCGACGTGCTGTCAGTGGATTGAGCCAGGGCACGTGAAGCATCTGGGGTAAACCATGGAAAGTTTTGTGGGGCTTAGATGTGGAAAGGGAGCTGTGGTTTCGGTGCATTATACATGACAGCTAGAGACTGAGCATGAACGAATGTGGCCTTTGTTGTCTTTTCCTAGCACTACCTCGTGTACATGTGGGGAGAGGGGGTTGTCATTTCATGTGACGGGGTGGCGACGGGAATGAATAAAGGCAATAAGTATGAATTATGTACATGTGTATATATGTTTATGTCTGTGTATGTTATCCCTGGGGATAGGGGAGAAAGAATACTTCCCACGTATTCCCTGCGTGTTGTAGAAGGCGACTAAGAGGGGAGGGAGCGGGGGGCTGGAAATCCTCCCCTCTCATTATTTTTTTTTAATTTTCCAAAAGAAGGAACAGAGAAGGGGGCCAGGTGAGGATATTCCCTCAAAGGCCCAGTTCTCTGTTCTTAACACTACCTCGCTAACGCGGGAAATGGCGAATAGTTTGAAAGAAAGAAAAGTCTGTGTATGTATAGATATGTATATGTTGAAATGTATAGGTATGTATATGTGTGCATGTGTGGACATGTATTTATATACATGTGTATGAGGGTGGGTTGGGCCATTCTTTCGTCTGTTTCCTTGCGCTACCTCACTAATGCGGGAGACGGCGATAAAGTATAATAAATGGATAAATAAATAATTTATTTATGGTTACCCAGGACCAACATCTACAAAAGAGTCTTGACGGTTCCCAAACCCTTTCTAAAGGCTCCTACAACCCAAGGCTGCAATGCTTCCAATAGCAGGAAGTGTAGACTCCTTTGGAATGTACTCTTAGTAATATAACATTGCCAAAGGTGATTTTTCATTCACAGTGTAACCTGGAGCTGGTGGAGAATGGGAGCACCTGATTATTGCATTAACAGTGCTGTATAGTTACCTAAACTGAAATATAATGAATAGATTCAATTTTCAGCTCATTCTTAAATAACAAGGTTTTATTTCACCTGTGATGTATTTGCATGATATAAGGCATTTGACCTGAGGAAGTTTGTGATAATTCAGCCAGTGGTCCTATTTCTGTGTCTGTATAAGAAAGGATGTGGGTTTGAATACAATCTAAAACGAAAACAATAACCGATCTTTGTGGCTATTTTAGTTTTATTTTTTCTTTTTAGAACTAATAGTTAACAGTCATACAAGAGAGTAATATTTCATAACTATGTCTCTGGAATCTATTCTTTCAGGTGAAATGTAAGAAATCAGGTGGAGGTGAGCGCATGATATACCAATACCATTACACCAATTGGCCTGATCATGGCACCCCAGACCATCCTCTCCCAGTACTGTCGTTTGTGCGCAAATCTGCTGCAGCTAACCCAGACGATGCAGGCCCCATAATAGTCCACTGCAGGTATGCTTCCAATTAACAATATTGAAATTTTTTTAAAAGTAGAAGTATGCAAGTACTAAAGTTACCATGAAAACATATAGATATATGTTCAAATATAAGAATTTAAACAGGCATGCTTAAGCGATATATGATATGATAACTGCAAAGTTATGTATTGCCTTAAAAATCTGAATGAGAGATTCTTTAGTTGCCTCCCAACATATTCATAGGTTGTAAGGAATCATCATTTGGCAAATTCATATGGATTTAAAATGACATTGTTACTCTCTTTTCAGTGCTGGTGTGGGAAGAACTGGCACTTATATTGTGCTAGATGCTATGCTGCAGCAGATCCGAGCTAAGGGTCGCCTCAACATCTGGGGTTTTCTTAAACACATTCGCACTCAGCGAAATTTCCTAGTACAGGTTCGTGAGCATTTTATATCTTTGCCTTTATAATAATCATTGATGTAGATTAACTGTTTTATCTATATATTTGGTCATGAGTGTTTACCATAAGTGTGCTTATGCAGATTGTATATTTAATGAGGGTTTAATTTTATGTGAATCAGTATATTTGGAATTGTCTATGATTATGGTTACCCTGATAAGTCCTGTGTTGATAATGGTAGTCATAGTGAGTCCAAGAAATTTCTGTATTAGGTTGAAGAATTTCAAGTGAAGCATTCTAATATTATTTCAGTGATTTAGTAGCAAGCCTTTTTTATTGTGATCCTTAACTTTCAAATTGCAAGGATATGACTGCAAGAAAATTGAGCCATACACCTTTGCCTTGACTGTTTTAAAGTCGGGAGCTGATAAAAAATTTGCGTTTATGTATATACATTCAGATAATGCAACATTAGTTGTTGTCTTTAGGGCTGTGAATAGGGTGTTTTATAGATTTGATATGTTGACATTCATTATTTGATGTGCCAGTATTCCTTGACTCTTCCATATCTTAAAGTGTGTATACTGTAAATATTCAGAATCAGATTAGGGAGTAAATAAATGTTTTCAAAATCCTTAAAACTGTAGATCCAATTATTTTTTCAGACTTGTTTTTGTGTCCCGCATTAGCAAGGTAGCAACAGGAACATACAAAGAAAAGGCTTCATTCATTTGCTTCCATTCTCTGGCAGTCATGCATAATGCACTGAAACCCCAGCCCCCTATCCAGAACCAGTCTTCACAGACTTTTCGATGGTTTCCCTTAGCTATTTCATATGTCTCCATTTCTATTTCATTAGCAAACAACAACTGACTTACTCCCAGACTGCATACCTGCTCGTCTCATGGAGAGAGGAGCAGGTGTGACATGACGCTGGTTGCAGATTCAAGTGAGAAACCTCAGAAGCTGGAATTTGAGTTTGGGAGAATTAGTGAAAGAGAAATTTGAGAGTAAATGTGAGTAAAACCAAGGTTATTAGGTTTAGCAGTGGAGAGAGACTGGTAAGCTGGAGTGTAAGTTTGAATGGAGAGAACCTTGAGGAAGTAGAGTGTTGTAGATAATTGGGAGTTGAAATGGCAGCAAGAGAAACATTGGAACCTTAAGTGAGCCGTAGGGTGGGTGACTGCACCTAGGTTTTCAGCACTTTGAGGAGTATGTGAAACGAGAGGTCATTATTGTTGTTGGTAGGGCAAAAATTGGTGTTTGACGGCTCTAGATGAGAAAGCACAGAAGAGGGAGAATGTCTTGAAAATGAAATGGTGTGTAAGGAGGGTTGATAGGATAAGAAATGATATGGTAAGAGAAAGGTGTGGAAATGAGTACAGTTGAGTGAGCTGAACAGGCTGTACAGAAGTGGTTTAGACGTATGGAGAGGATGAGTGACAAGTGATTGACAGAGAGGGTTTATATGTCAGAAATGAGGAAGGGGGGATGAGGAGGAGGGGTAGGCCAAACTGGAAATGGAAAGATGGAGTGGAAGAGGTTTTAAGTGCTTGGGGCCTGAACACACAGGAGGGTGAAAGAAGTGCACAGGGTAGTGTGACTTGGAGTAATGTGGTATAAAGGAGTTGACATGCTACGACTAGACTGAACCAGACCATAGGAAGTGTTTAGGGGAAACAGAAAGATTGGTTGGTGCTGGTTTTGGTAGGGAGCTGTGATTATAGTTCATTATTCATGACTACAAGAAAATGAATATTAGAAAATGAGGCTGTTTCCATATCTGTTCCTACCTCACTAACATGGGAAATGGCAAAGAAGTACGATAACTTTATGATTTTTATTTGTTTAGCTTCACATGAAATATATATGATTGGGTAATCAAACACCAGCCCCGAGGAGAAATAAAAAGCTTACCTATGCATTACATCTCAATAGTTAAATTCACCCATCCCTCTCCCTCAGTGATAATAACACTGACAAAACAACATACACAGAATAATGACTACAAGCACCAAACAACTCCTTTGTCACTCCAGTCCTAGACTTGTTTACTTTCCCTGAGGCATATATAAGTTACTTTCTGTTGTCTGCATTCTGGACTCTACTAGTTTGTATAACACTATAATATATATATTTTTTTTTTTTTTTTTTTTTTTTTATACTTTGTCGCTGTCTCCCGCGTTTGCGAGGTAGCGCAAGGAAACAGACGAAAGAAATGGCCCAACCCCCCCCCCCATACACATGTACATACACACGTCCACACACGCAAATATACATACCTACACAGCTTTCCATGGTTTACCCCAGACGCTTCACATGCCTTGCTTCAATCCACTGACAGCACGTCAACCCCTGTATACCACATGACTCCAATTCACTCTATTTCTTGCCCTCCTTTCACCCTCCTGCATGTTCAGGCCCCGATCACACAAAATCTTTTTCACTCCATCTTTCCACCTCCAATTTGGTCTCCCTCTTCTCCTCGTTCCCTCCACCTCCGACACATATATCCTCTTGGTCAATCTCTCCTCACTCATTCTCTCCATGTGCCCAAACCATTTCAAAACACCCTCTTCTGCTCTCTCAACCACGCTCTTTTTATTTCCACACATCTCTCTTACCCTTACGTTACTTACTCGATCAAACCACCTCACACCACACATTGTCCTCAAACATCTCATTTCCAGCACATCCATCCTCCTGCGCACATCTCTATCCATAGCCCACGCCTCGCAACCATACAGCATTGTTGGAACCACTATTCCCTCAAACATACCCATTTTTGCTTTCCGAGATAATGTTCTCGACTTCCACACATTTTTCAAGGCTCCCAAAATTTTCGCCCCCTCCCCCACCCTATGATCCACTTCCGCTTCCATGGTTCCATCCGCTGACAGATCCACTCCCAGATATCTAAAACACTTCACTTCCTCCAGTTTTTCTCCATTCAAACTCACCTCCCAATTGACTTGACCCTCACCCCTACTGTACCTAATAACCTTGCTCTTATTCACATTTACTCTCAACTTTCTTCTTCCACACACTTTACCAAACTCAGTCATCAGCTTCTGCAGTTTCTCACATGAATCAGCCACCAGCGCTGTATCATCAGCGAACAACAATTGACTCACTTCCCAAGCTCTCTCATCCCCAACAGACTTCATACTTGCCCCTCTTTCCAGGACTCTTGCATTTACCTCCCTTACAACCCCATCCATAAACAAATTAAACAACCATGGAGACATCACACACCCCTGCCGCAAACCTACATTCACTGAGAACCAATCACTTTCCTCTCTTCCTACACGTACACATGCCTTACATCCTCGATAAAAACTTTTCACTGCTTCTAACAACTTGCCTCCCACACCATATATTCTTAATACCTTCCACAGAGCATCTCTATCAACTCTATCATATGCCTTCTCCAGATCCATAAATGCTACATACAAATCCATTTGCTTTTCTAAGTATTTCTCACATACATTCTTCAAAGCAAACACCTGATCCACACATCCTCTACCACTTCTGAAACCGCACTGCTCTTCCCCAATCTGATGCTCTGTACATGCCTTCACCCTCTCAATCAATACCCTCCCATATAATTTACCAGGAATACTCAACAAACTTATACCTCTGTAATTTGAGCACTCACTCTTATCCCCTTTGCCTTTGTACAATGGCACTATGCACGCATTCCGCCAATCCTCAGGCACCTCACCATGAGTCATACATACATTAAATAACCTTACCAACCAGTCAACAATACAGTCACCCCCTTTCTTAATAAATTCCACTGCAATACCATCCAAACCTGCTGCCTTGCCGGCTTTCATCTTCCGCAAAGCTTTTACTACCTCTTCTCTGTTTACCAAATCATTTTCCCTAACCCTCTCACTTTGCACACCACCTCGACCAAAACACCCTATATCTGCCACTCTGTCATCAGACACATTCAACAAACCTTCAAAATACTCATTCCATCTCCTTCTCACATCACCGCTACTTGTTATCACCTCCCCATTTACGCCCTTCACTGAAGTTCCCATTTGCTCCCTTGTCTTACGCACCCTATTTACCTCCTTCCAGAACATCTTTTTATTCTCCCTAAAATTTACTGATAGTCTCTCACCCCAACTCTCATTTGCCCTTTTTTTCACCTCTTGCACCTTTCTCTTGACCTCCTGTCTCTTTCTTTTATACTTCTCCCACTCAATTGCATTTTTTCCCTGCAAAAATCGTCCAAATGCCTCTCTCTTCTCTTTCACTAATACTCTTACTTCTTCATCCCACCACTCACTACCCTTTCTAAACAGCCCACCTCCCACTCTTCTCATGCCGCAAGCATCTTTTGCGCAATCCATCACTGATTCCCTAAATACATCCCATTCCTCCCCGACTCCCCTTACTTCCATTGTTCTCACCTTTTTCCATTCTGTACACAGTCTCTCCTGGTACTTCCCCACACAGGTCTCCTTCCCAAGCTCACTTACTCTCACCACCTTCTTCACCCCAACATTCACTCCTCTTTTCTGAAAACCCATACTAATCTTCACCTTAGCCTCCACAAGATAATGATCAGACATCCCTCCAGTTGCACCTCTCAGCACATTAACATCCAAAAGTCTCTCTTTCGCACGCCTGTCAATTAACACGTAATCCAATAACGCTCTCTGGCCATCTCTCCTACTTACATAAGTATACTTATGTATATCTCGCTTTTTAAACCAGGTATTCCCAATCATCAGTCCTTTTTCAGCACATAAATCTACAAGCTCTTCACCATTTCCATTTACAACACTGAACACCCCATGCATACCAATTATTCCCTCAACTGCCACATTACTCACCTTTGCATTCAAATCACCCATCACTATAACCCGGTCTCGTGCATCAAAACCGCTAACACACTCATTTAGCTGCTCCCAAAACACTTGCCTCTCATGATCTTTCTTCTCATGCCCAGGTGCATATGCACCAATAATCACCCACCTCTCTCCATCAACTTTCAATTTTACCCATATTAATCGAGAATTTACTTTCTTACATTCTATCACATACTCCCACAACTCCTGTTTCAGGAGTATTGCTACTCCTTCCCTTGCTCTTGTCCTCTCACTAACCCCTGACTTCACTCCCCAGACATTTCCAAACCACTCTTCCCCTTTACCCTTGAGCTTCGTTTCACTCAGAGCCAAAACATCCAGGTTCCTTTCCTCAAACATACTACCTATCTCTCCTTTTTTCACATCTTGGTTACATCCACACACATTTAGGCACCCCACTCTGAGCCTTCGAGGAGGGTGATCACTCCCCGCGTGACTCCTTCTTCTGTTTCCCATTTTAGAAAGTTAATACAAGGAGGGGAGGATATATATATATATATATATATATATATATATATATATATATATATATATATATATATATATATATATATATATCAGCTCTGCATATTACAAGACTCATAACCAAAATGCAGTAAACTGAACATTTACTTCTCACTTGTCATGCATTCACTTTACAGATGTATAAATAAGACCACTTCACTACTTGACCTGTTTTTCTGCTTAGTGGACATAGCCAACTTCCTGTGTGCTGTGGAAACCCCAAATATAATGTTTACCTGTAAATCAGTCTGAAATTTTTCACTTATATGTCCTTAGGAAAGACAGGTTTTTGGCTCATCAGCAATAAAAGGATACACTATCCCCCAGCCATTCTTGGTTGCCCAGGTCCAATTCTTGGGGATGGGGGACTAAGAATACTTCCCATGTATTTGTAGAAGGCGACTAAAAGGGGAGGGAGCGGGTGGCTGGAAATCCTCCCCTCTTATTTTTTTTTATTTTCCAAAAGAAGAAACAGAGAAGGGGGCCAGGTGAGGATATTCTCTCTAAGGCCCAGTCCTCTGTTCTTAACACTACCTTGCTAACGCGGGGAAATGGCGAATAATTTAAAAAAAAAGAAATGTATATTTATTTATTATATTTTGTCGCTGTCTCCCACATTAGTGAGGTAGTGCAAGGAAACAGATGAAAGAACGGCTCAACCCACCCACATACACATGTATGTATATAAATGCCCACACGTGCACATATACATACCTATACATTTCATGTATACATACTTATACATACACAGACATATACATATATACACATGTACATATTCATACATGCTGCCTTCATCCATTCCCACCAGGAGGTAAATGCAAGAGTCTTGGAGAGAAGGGTGAGCAAGCAGTCTGTAAGGGACAAGGGGGCCTAGGAAGTGAGTTGTTGTTTGCTGATGATACAGCTCTGGTGGTGGGTTTGTGTGAGTAAGTGCAGTTGATGACTAAGTTTGGATGATTATGTGAAAGGAGAAAATTGAGAGTAAGTGTGAATAAAAGCAAGGTTATTAGGTTTAGCAGGGTTGAGGGATAGGTTAGTGATTTTGCCTTGGAGAAAACTTGGAGAAAGTGAAGTGTTTTGAATACTTAGGATTGAACATGGCAGCGAATGGAACCATGTGAGCAGGAAAAGGTTCTGGGAGTGCTGAAGAATGTGTGGAAAGAGAAAATGTTATCCAGGAGGGCAAAAATAGGTATGTTTGAAGGTATAGCTGCCCTAACAATATTTTATGGTTGTGAAGTGTGTTTGCAGGAGAGTGGATGTGTTGGAAATATAATGTTTGAGGATAATATGTATATGTGGCCTGAGGTGGTTTGATTAAGTAATGAAAGGGTAAGAGAGATATGTGTTAATGAAAAGTGTGTGATCGAGAGAGCTGAAGGGGATGTGTTGCAATGGTATGGACATATGGCAAGAATGAGTGAGGAAAGGTTGACAAACAGTTTATATATGTCAGAAGCAGAGAGAACAAGGAGAACAAAGACCAGATTGGAGATGCAAGAATGGAATGAAAAAGATTTCAAGTGATCGGGGCCTGAACATGCAGGAGGATGAAAGGCATGCAAGGGATAGAGGGAACTGGAATGATGTGGTGTACTGGGGTCGACATGCTGTCAGTGGTTTGAACCAGCGCGTGTGAATCACCTGGGTTAAAGCATTGAAGGGTCTGTGGGGCTTGGTTGTGGATAGAGAGCTATAGTTTCAGTGCATTACACATGACAGCTGGATGTGTTCTTAGCACTACCAAGCTAATGTGGGAAACAGCAGTCATGTATAAAAAAAAAAAAAAAGGTATAGGTTTAAGCTAAAATCACTGGGTGCTACTAGTGCATCACTGGGGTAAAAAAGTAGCTGTCATACTTCAGAGTCGTACTTCAGACTCATGCAGTAATTAAAATAATCACCATTACTTGAAAACAATTTGAATTGGTAACAGAGCAATCATACTCTTTACAAAGTAGTCTGCAGTAAATTTTGGTTGCTTAAGATAATCACATTGCAGATAATTATATATTTTCAGTAGTTTGCTACAGCTCCACAGATCTTTCCATGGTTTCTACTGCTGCTTCACATTCCCTGGTTCAGTCCATTGACTGCACATTGACCCTTATATACCACATGTTCAATCCCCAATCACTCAATATTTTTTTCACCTAATCCTTCCATTACCAGTTTGGTCTCCCATTCTCCATATCCCCTCCACTTCTGCCACATATTTCCTCCTTTTCAACCCCTCCTTACTTGTTCTCTTTAAGTGTCCAAACCATTTCAGCACACCCTCTTCAGCTCTCTCTTTTTATTACCACACTTTCCTTTTACCTTCTTAAGTACAGTGATGATGAGAGTGAGTAGGAAACACTTGTGAGAACAGGAGGCAGGGCCCCATAAAGAACAACAGAATCAGAGTTGAGTTGTATTGTGTTTGTGTGATCAGTGCGTTTCACTTTGATGGTCATTTGTTTTGGGATGTTAATTCATAAGAACAGAATAACTATGATATTTTTTTATCAGATGATTGGATTAGATGAAATATCTTGCTGTTTTTTGCACTTTGGGACATAGTTTAGTAAAACCATTGTGCACTGAAAAGGTTAGTTGCAGGAATACAAAGAGAGAGACGGCATTTTGATGGAGTGGTAAACAAAATTACATGAGTACAAGTGTGAAATAGACACATAAAGATGACAAATTAATGGACTATATTAGATGGAGGTATATGGGAATAGAGAGAGAGGAAGAAGGTAATAGGAACATTCAAAATAAGGGAATGAATGCACATGAAGTTGTTTTATTGGAGGAATCAATGAAAGTGTAATGGTTACTTTGTACAGTTATGTTTCTGCATAACCCACCCTGTTTTATGATGTAATTGAAATATAGAGTATATTATGTTATTGAAATATGAAAGTTTTCAAGCTTTTATTTTTTTCTAACATACTGTATAATGGTTGTAAGTGTAGCAAGAGGTATAGAAGCTACTATAAAAACTCTATTATGAATTTGATCTAATCAAGTGTTTGTCATTCTTTTTCATTTAGACAGAGGAACAGTATATCTTTATACATGATGCTCTGTTGGAGGCCATCCAGAGTGGAGATACAAATATTCCACGGGCAGGGCTTAGTCGGTATATACGAATGCTACAAGCTCAAGGAGGTTCCCAGGAGAAACCACAGCCTTGGTATCTTCTGAGTCATCAGTTTAAGGTTTGTTACATTTCTCTGTTACTTTGGTACATCATACAAAGAATACCTCTTTGATTATATATTTATGCATATAGAAAGAATGTTTCACAAGTGTAGAATCCCATTCTCAATCTTGCTTTTTCTGCTATATGTTATAATGAAATTTTAATGCTTTCTTGTTTTGTTCAGTATTTTCTTTGCCTGTACATGAAAAGCATTTCATTACATTTTTCTTATGGTTCCTGCTCTGTTTTTTGCATTGTCCTGTGGTTGATCAGCTCCCATTTAGTCATTGGTATGTCTTTTCATCTTTTTATCATCAGTGCCACCTCCCACCTTGCAGCCCTTCGTTCTTTCCTGTTGATACCCAACTAACTTGTAAGCTATCTCACTTATTTTCTGCCTTCCTTTTTATCCTGCAGTTCTCGTATCTCTCTTATATGACAATCTTCAGCCATCTCCATATCTGTGTTTATAAGCCATCATATCTCGGTATTCTACTTGTGTATATCTATAACTTTACTCGTAACATTACTTCTACAAGGAATACCAAGGAATTCAAACAGCAACAGACCATTGGATCCTTTCGAAACTGTTTGTGATTGTGGAATATATTGGAAACTCTCAGATTAGTGTGGTAAAAGCTAGAGGCATACATATAATTCTAAGAGAATAATCTGCAAAGATGGCAGTTCAGCTATCAGCAAGAGTATGGGATGGTGTTACAGGGCATGGATGGAATGGATCAAGAATAGTATGGTGAAAGGAAAGAAAAGATTGGGATTGTAAAGTATGCATGACTATGTGTATATGCACCTATGAATATGAAGTCTGTATGGGATAAGTATGAAATGAAGCTTTTCTGGAGGAATTTGAATGACTGTATGAACAGTGTTGAGAATGAGAGAAATGTAGCCATATTGGGTGATATGAATGCAAAAGTGGGATGTGATGAAATTGGTGGTGAGATAGTTGGTAAATGGGGAGTGCCTGGAGTAAATGAGAATGGAATCTATCTCATGGAAATTTGTTCTGAGAGGGGTCTGTTCCTTGGAAATACCTTTTTTCAGCACAATATGATCCTCAGATATACATGGATAAGGAATGATGAAAGAGGAGAGCAAAAGCTTTGATTAACTATGTGGTAGTAGACGGAAGATTGAGAAAGGCTGTGCTGGATGTGCTGGATTCTCTGGAGACTTGACCATATTGCGGTTCTTAGAATGAGGATCAGGGAGAAGTGGAGGTATGGTGTAAGGAAAAATGGAGAGATAAAAGTGTTGGCTAGCAAAAAGATAAATGTGGAAAAATACAGAGAGGAGTATGAAAGGAAGGTAAGTGAAACCCTAGATGGAAGTGCAGTGAATATAGGAATGCAGTCATGTGTGAGTGAGGTGTTTAAAATGTTTAGAGAAACACTCTTAAAGGTTGTAGAATCAGTTGTTGGATGCAAGTTAGTGAGAGACACAGGAATAAAAAGAGCAGTGTATGATGGACAGAAGAGATTAGAAATGCCGTGGAAGAGAAGAAAAAGGCATATAGTAACTTTTTTCATATTTCTTATTGATGTGGATGTTTGTCCATGGCTGAGGCCTCCTACATGAAAAAAAATGTAATATTGATAGGAGTAATTTAGTTCTGGTTTCTCCATATTAAGTTAATATTATTTATTCTTTTACCAACAAGTTAGGCATCATTTGATAGATGGAGAAAAATTGCTTTGGTGAATAAGGGGTTTTGGCTACTTGGTTGAGACCATGTTTTAATCTAGTTTGGAGTATGCAACCCTGATATTATTTTAGGGTTGTTGAAGAGTTAGTGATGTGGCATGCACATTCATTGGCTTACTTGCTATGCTTTTTTACCCTTTTAGATATGCTCTTTACCATTATGTCTCATTTTTAAAATGATCCTCTCAGACTGTGAAGAACCAACTCCGATATCAGGTACATAAAACTAGCAAATGGATTTGTATGTAGCATTTATGGATCTGGAGAAGGCATATGATAGAGTTGATAGAGATGCTCTGTGGAAGGTATTAAGAATATATGGTGTGGGAGGCAAGTTGTTAGAAGCAGTGAAAAGTTTTTATCGAGGATGTAAGGCATGTGTACGTGTAGGAAGAGAGGAAAGTGATTGGTTCTCAGTGAATGTAGGTTTGCGGCAGGGGTGTGTGATGTCTCCATGGTTGTTTAATTTGTTTATGGATGGGGTTGTTAGGGAGGTAAATGCAAGAGTTTTGGAAAGAGGGGCAAGTATGAAGTCTGTTGGGGATGAGAGAGCTTGGGAAGTGAGTCAGTTGTTGTTCGCTGATGATACAGCGCTGGTGGCTGATTCATGTGAGAAACTGCAGAAGCTGGTGACTGAGTTTGGTAAAGTGTGTGGAAGAAGAAATTTAAGAGTAAATGTGAATAAGAGCAAGGTTATTAGGTACATTAGGGTTGAGGGTCAAGTCAATTGGGAGGTGAGTTTGAATGGAGAAAAACTGGAGGAAGTGAAGTGTTTTAGATATCTGGGAGTGGATCTGGCAGTGGATGGAACCATGGAAGCGGAAGTGGATCATAGGGTGGGAGAGGGGGCGAAAATTCTGGGGGCCTTGAAGAATGTGTGGAAGTCGAGAACATTATCTCGGAAAGCAAAAATGGGTATGTTTGAAGGAATAGTGGTTCCAACAATGTTGTATGGTTGCGAGGCGTGGGCTATGGATAGAGTTGTGCGCAGGAGGATGGATGTGCTGGAAATGAGATGTTTGAGGACAATGTGTGGTGTGAGGTGGTTTGATCAAGTGAGTAACGTAAGGGTAAGAGAGATGTGTGGAAATAAAAAGAGCGTGGTTGAGAGAGCAGAAGAGGGTGTTTTGAAGTGGTTTGGGCACATGGAGAGAATGAATGAGGAAAGATTGACCAAGAGGATATATGTGTCGGAGGTGGAGGGAACAAGGAGAAGAGGGAGACCAAATTGGAGGTGGAAAGATGGAGTGAAAAAGATTTTGTGTGATCGGGGCCTGAACATGCAGGAGGGTGAAAGGAGGGCAAGGAATAGAGTGAATTGGAGCGATGTGGTATACCGGGGTTGACGTGCTGTCAGTGGATTGAATCAAGGCATGTGAAGCGTCTGGGGTAAACCATGGAAAGCTGTGTAGGTATGTATATTTGCGTGTGTGGACGTATGTATATACATGTGTAATGGGGGGGTTGGGCCATTTCTTTCGTCTGTTTCCTTGCACTACCTCGCAAACGCGGGAGACAGCGACAAAGTATAATAATATAATAAAATAAAACTAGCCCTATTATTTTTTACACCTGTGATAAATTATTACATGGTTATTCTACAAAATGGCAAGATCTTATGTGTAGTCATTGTTTAAACTTCAGAAAATTTTATCTTATGCATTTTTTCTCATTTCCAGCTGGTGACACATTTCCAGCCGCGAGATTTCAATATGGTTAGTGCAGTTAAGCCAGTTAACAGGGAAAAGAACCGCAGCACTGACCACTTACCAATGGAGAATGGCCGTGTACACCTGACACCTAAACCTGGTGTAGATGGGTCAGATTATATCAATGCCACCTGGCTAATGGGTCACCAAAGACTGAGAGAGTTTATTGCCACTCAGCACCCTCTACATTCTACCATTCTTGACTTCTGGCAGATGGTATGGGATCACAATGCTCAGACAGTTGTGGTTCTTACATCTGTGGATGAGAGTCAAGGGTTTCCACAGTTCTGGCCAGCACAACATGATGATTTTGACTCTGAACATTGGAAGGTTTGCACTTTTTTATTTTGAAACTTTGAAATTATGCTAATTGATATCTTAAATAGTAATAATTGTCTTTTATCTTTCCATGGTATTATTATTAGTAGTGGTATTTCATTTTCATTATTATTTTTTCATTCATATTTGCCATATCCTGCATCAGCAAGATAGAACTAGGAACAAACAAAGAAATTTCTTTATATGCTCGTATCCATTCTCTAGCTGTCATGTATATTGGGCCAAAAGCACAGCCTCCTATCCATAACCAGGCTTTACAGACCTTTTCTTGTTTACCTTAGCTGCTATGATCATATGACATGGTTCAACTCATTGACAGCATGTTATCCCTTGGAAATGAATTCCCTCCAATTTGCTTTATCCTTTGCTCACATCACACCCTCCCTCATGCTCAGATCCCGACCCTTCAAGGCATGTATCACTTCATCATTCCACTTCCTCTTTGGTTTCCCTCTTTTCCTCATTCCCTTTCGTTTATCACCCTCAGTTGTTTTCTCTTCATTCTTTCCATGTGTCCAAACCATTTCAACACACCCTTTTCAACTCATACCATACTCTTCTTACTACTACACTTCTTTCTTACCCTATCATACCTTATTCAGTTAACGCCTCTTCACACCACATAGTGTCCTCAAACATTTCACTTCCAAGACATTCACCCGATATTCATGTTTTTGTCTAAATCCCATACGTCACATCCTTACAGCATCAATGGGACATGATTATTATACTCCATTTTTGCTCATAAAAACAGTGACCTCTCTTTCCACACAGCCACCAAAACCACACCCCCATTCCACAACCAGGTCCTTTTCATGGTTTATCTCAACTGCTTCATATGCCTTAGTATAGCTCACTGACATCATATTGTCCCTTGTAAACCATGTCACTCCAGTTTGCTGTATCTTTTGCACACATTGTACACTCTGGAATGTTCAATCATTGACCCTTTAAAGTATCTTTCACTTCATTCATCCTTTCCATGTTTCCAAATCTTTTCAGCACACCCTTTTTAGCTCTCTTACATGCCCTTCTTACTACACCTCTCTCTTACCCTCTCATACGTTTTTCGATTAACCCTCCTCCTTCCACATATTGTCTTCAAATGTTTCACATCTAAGACATTTACCCTATCCTTCTTTTTTTTTTTTCTTTTTTTTTTTTGCCGCTGTCTCCCGCGTTTGCGAGGTAGCGCAAGGAAACAGACGAAAGAAATGGCCCAACCCACCCCCATACACATGTATATACATACGTCCACACACGCAAATATACATACCTACACAGCTTTCCATGGTTTATCCCAGACGCTTCACATGCCTTGATTCAATCCACTGACAGCACGTCAACCCCGGTATACCACATCGCTCCAATTCACTCTATTCCTTGCCCTCCTTTCACCCTCCTGCATGCTCAGGCCCCGATCACACAAAATCTTTTTCACTCCATCTTTCCACCTCCAATTTGGTCTCCCTCTTCTCCTCGTTCCCTCCACCTCCGACACATATATTCTATTGGTCAATCTTTCCTCACTCATTCTCTCCATGTGCCCGAACCATTTCAAAACACCCTCTTCTGCTCTCTCAACCACGCTCTTTTTATTTCCACACATCTCTCTTACCCTTACGTTACTTACTCGATCAAACCACCTCACACCACACATTGTCCTCAAACATCTCATTTCCAGCACATCCATCCTCCTGCGCACAACTCTATCCATAGCCCACGCCTCGCAACCATACAACATTGTTGGAACCACTATTCCTTCAAACATACCCATTTTTGCTTTCCGAGATAATGTTCTCGACTTCCACACATTCCTCAAGGCTCCCAGAATTTTCGCCCCCTCCCCCACCCTATGATCCACTTCCGCTTCCATGGTTCCATCCGCTGCCAGATCCACTCCCAGATATCTAAAACACTTCACTTCCTCCAGTTTTTCTCCATTCAAACTCACCTCCCAATTGACTTGACCCTCAACCCTACTGTACCTAATAACCTTGCTCTTATTCACATTTACTCTTAACTTTCTTCTTTCACACACTTTACCAAACTCAGTCACCAGCTTCTGCAGTTTCTCACATGAATCAGCCACCAGCGCTGTATCATCAGCGAACAACAACTGACTCACTTCCCAAGCTCTCTCATCCCCAACAGACTTCATACTTGCCCCTCTTTCCAAAACTCTTGCATTCACCTCCCTAACCACCCCATCCATAAACAAATTAAACAACCATGGAGACATCACACACCCCTGCCGCAAACCTACATTCACTGAGAACCAATCACTTTCCTCTCTTCCTACATGTACACATGCCTTACATCCTCGATAAAAACTTTTCACTGCTTCTAACAACTTGCCTCCCACACCATATATTCTTAATACCTTCCACAGAACATCTCTATCAACTCTATCATATGCCTTCTCCAGATCCATAAATGCTACATACAAATCCATTTGCTTTTCTAAGTATTTCTCTTACATTCTTCAAAGCAAACACCTGATCCACACATCCTCTACCACTTCTGAAACCACACTGCTCTTCCCCAATCTGATGCTCTGTACATGCCTTCACCCTCTCAATCACTATCCTCCCATATAATTTACCAGGAATACTCAACAAACTTATACCTCTGTAATTTGAGCACTCACTCTTATCCCCTTTGCCTTTGTACAATGGCACTATGCATGCATTCCGCCAATCCTCAGGCACCTCACCATGAGTCATACATGCATTAAATAACCTTACCAACTAGTCAACAATACAGTCACCCCCTTTTTTAATAAATTCCACTGCAATACCATCCAAACCTGCTGCCCTGCCGGCTTTCATCTTCCGCAAAGCTTTTACTACCTCTTCTCTGTTTACCAAATCATTTTCCCTAACCCTCTCACTTTGCACACCACCTCGACCAAAACACCCTATATCTGCCACTCTATCATCAAACACATTCAACAAACCTTCAAAATACTCACTCCATCTCCTTCTCACATCACCACTACTTGTTATCACCTCCCCATTTGCGCCCTTCACTGAAGTTCCCATTTGCTCCCTTGTCTTACGCACTTTATTTACCTCCTTCCAGAACATATTTTTATTCTCCCTAAAATTTAATGATACTCTCTCACCCCAACTCTCATTTGCCCTTTTTTTCACCTCTTGCACCTTTCTCTTGACCTCCTGTCTCTTTCTTTTATACATCTCCCACTCAATTGCATTTTTTCCCTGCAAAAATCGTCCAAATGCCTCTCTCTTCTCTTTCACTAATACTCTTACTTCTTCATCCCACCACTCACTACCCTTTCTAATCAACCCACCTCCCACTCTTCTCATCCCCTTACTTCCATTGTTCTCACCTTTTTCCATTCTGTACTCAGTCTCTCCTGGTACTTCCTCACACAAGTCTCCTTCCCAAGCTCACTTACTCTCACCACCCTCTTCACCCCAACATTCACTCTTCTTTTCTGAAAACCCATACAAATCTTCACCTTAGCCTCCACAAGATAATGATCAGACATCCCTCCAGTTGCACCTCTCAGCACATTAACATCCAAAAGTCTCTCTTTCGCGCGCCTGTCAATTAACACGTAATCCAATAACGCTCTCTGGCCATCTCTCCTACTTACATAAGTATACTTATGTATATCTCACTTTTTAAACCAGGTATTCCCAATCATCAGTCCTTTTTCAGCACATAAATCTACAAGCTCTTCACCATTTCCATTTACAACACTGAACACCCCATGTATACCAATTATTCCCTCAACTGCCACATTACTCACCTTTGCATTCAAATCACCCATCACTATAACCCGGTCTCGTGCATCAAAACCACTAACACACTCATTCAGCTGCTCCCAAAACACTTGCCTCTCATGATCTTTCTTCTCATGCCCAGGTGCATATGCACCAATAATCACCCATCTCTCTCCATCAACTTTCAGTTTTACCCATATTAATCGAGAATTTACTTTCTTACATTCTATCACATACTCCCACAACTCCTGTTTCAGGAGTATTGCTACTCCTTCCCTTGCTCTTGTCTTCTCACTAACCCCTGACTTTACTATCCTTCATGTTTTTGTTTAAAGCCTATACCTGACATCCATACAGCACCAGTGGGACTATTTTACTCACATTTTTGCTCTTAAAGACAGTGACTTTTCCTTACACACATTTCTTGGTGTACCCAAGGCCTTTGCCTCCTCACCTACCCTGTAGTTCACATCAGCTTCCTTGGTTTCATTTACTGCAGTATCTGCTCCTAAGTATATATAATATTCCACTTCTCCAAATTCTCTCCTTTCAAACTTACACTCCAAGTAACGTGTCTCTCTTCACTAGTAAACCTAATATCCTTGCTTTTATTTACATTTACTCTCAACTTTTTCCTGTAACACACACTCCCAGTTTAGACCAGCAGCACCAGATCATTAGCAAACAGCAGTTGACTCTTCTTTCAGGATTTCCCACCCCAAGCGGACCTCATATCTGCTCCTTTCTCAAAGACCTTTACATTCACCTCCTTCACCACCCTGTCCATAAACAAATTAAATATCATGGTGACATCAATCACCCCTACCACAGACCCACCTTCTTGTACCACTTACCTTCCTCTCTACTTATTTGCACACATGCGTTACTCTCTTGATAAAAACTCCGCACTGCTTTTATTAGCTCTCTTCACACACCATGTATTTGTACAGCATCTTCCACCGAGCATCTTTATCAACCCCATAATATGCTCTCTTATGAATGCCACATACAAATCTTTTTGTTTCTTTAAGTATTTCTCATGCACATCTTCAAGGCAAACACATGATCCACACATCCTCTTCCATTCCTGAAACACATTGTTCATCACCAGTCTGATGATGTGTACATACTGCCACCCTCTCAATTACCAGTCTCCCATACTTCTCAGCAGGTACACTGAACAAAGGATACGCCTGTAATTTGAACCCTCGCCTGAATTATTTAAGCATTCTGCCATGGTCATACTCACATTGAAAATCCTAGCCAACCAATTAGCAACTGTCACCTCTTTTCTTTAGAAATTTACCAGTAATATCATCCACTCAAGGTGCCTTGCCATGTTTCAGCATATCTCAAGGCTTTCACAACTTTTCTTTACTCCATACCACTTTCCATGACTCTCACTTTGCATACCTCCCAACCTAAACACCATACATCTGCTACCCTATCATTAAACACATTCAGTTATCCTTCAACGTACTCACTCCATATCTTCTCCATTTTCCCATTTTCCCACTGCACTGATGTTCCCATTTGTTCTCTTGTTTTTCTCACACTGTTAGTCTCCTTCCAAAACATTATCATATCCTTGCTGAAGTTTGTTGATACTTGTATACCCCAACTATTGTTTGTTCTCTTTATCAGCTCCTGCACCTTCCTGCTGAGTAACATGCATTGACCTATCTTTTCTCTCTCAGTAGCAACCTAAGTATTGAATAACATTCAAAATATAGATAAAGAAGTATTCTGCAAGCTGTTCCCATTCTGCATGAGATCAAAATTAAAATGTGCTTCTCAGATTTGATGACCACATTGAAAGAATCATAAAGAACTCATACAGATGGGCAGTGTGAGGGCTGAGTTACAGAGAAATGCTAAAGACCATGAATTTGCCCACCATGGATGAGTGAAGGGTGAGGGATAACCTGGTCACATTTAAGCTTTTAAATTACCTTAATGGTTTATATAGTAAACAGTTTTTAAATGATACATAGAACAACCAAAGGCAGTAACTTGAAATTGAAAAAGAGACTTGTTTGAAGTATAGATAGACAGCAAGACTTATTTGAAAGGATGTTAAGAAGTAGTGGGTGAATGGAATACACTGAATTAGGATACAATAAATTCATAAGTTTAAGAAAGTAAAATTACTTACATACATGCGCATGATTAGCCAGAAATGGGTTTAGGCAAGGGAGAATTTCAAGACCACGCAATTGTGACAAGATTGACAAAAAGGAAGCAAGAAGGGATAAAACATGTATTACCAAAGAACAAATGTTTGGAGATTTTAGCTGAAGTAATTGAAATAACAGGATCAAAAATTAACACTATTAGAGATGGAACAAGATAAACAAAAATCAGTTTAACGATAATGAGATATGTCAGTGAATGAGAGGAACTTAGGTAATAAGGAATTAAATTGAATGATCATGAATATAGGTGTGTATGATTTGAGGAAGTTTATAAAGCATGTAACTAAAGAATTGAAGGTAGATTGACTAAAAAGTAGAAGGTTAGAAGGGGCTATTCCAGTTATCCTAGAGGATTTTGAACGAAAGGAAATGCCCTTAACACAATATTGGAAATAGTAGGCAGGGAGTTCAGTAGTCACCAGGAACATTAGATAGGAGCCTTTGCAACCACTGCACTAGACGTTACCTCTGCCAGTGGCCCATTAAGGGTGAGCCACTAAAGGCTAAGAAGTGGCACTAGAGTTATTTAGTTATAGAGACTCTATTACCATAGCCACCCCTTTAAGGGAGTTCCAATTGGAACAGGCATCAGAGATATAGATAGATAGATAGAGGGGCAGTTTTTGGAGGTATGGCCAGCAGACAGAGCATGTTGACTAATGCTGTGGGAAGTGAACCTTGGGACACAAACTGAAGTGAAGCTGTAGTTAGAATAATGTGTATTATTAGAGACAGAACAATTAGGGAAGTGTATGGCCCGGTGGATGAAAGTTTAAAAAATGTGCAGACTTACAGGATCGGTGCTTATTAGCAAATAGGGAGATTTTAGAGAAAGTGAGGCACAGAGGTTGATGAACAAAACTGATGAACTCAGCTGCAGGTGAATGGCACCTAAATCAGAAATATTAGTTAACAAGATCGTTAGACATAAATCATTGTTTTTGGACTGGAGTAAGAACATACACCAGATTAAAAGAAAAGGAAAAGAAGAGGAAATGGCCAAAAAAGGGTTACTAGAGGCAGTAGAATTACCAAATTCAATCTCTGCAATAAATGAAAGAAGAATTGATTATGATCAAGAAATCTAGGGATGAACAGTTATTGCTATATTTGACTTCATATCATCTAGCCAGGAAGTACTAAAACAAGAAACATAAAAAGAGGTGAACTTCAGTAGAGTATTCATCAAGCATGATAGACCATGGGAAGAGAGGAAAAAAAGCTAAGAATACAATCAGAAGGCAAATCATGGAAGATGCCAAATGAAGTAAGATGACAGATCACCCCTCCAGAGAGGTCAGGAATATTAGGTGATGGTAATGTTAGATTGACTGTTGATATCTCATACATGAAATGTGCTGCCTCTGAAAGTTGACTGTGAGTATCCCATATGTAAGATTTCTTTTCTAAAAGGGGCAGAAGTTGGGGGACTGGAAACCCTTCCCTTCTTGTATTTCAGTTTCTAAAAGAGGAAACAGAAGGAGTTAGGCCGGGAGTGCTTATCCCTCTTGACAGAGAGATAGATAGTATGTTTGAGGAAAGAAACCTGGATGTTCTCACACTGAGTGAAACAAAGCTTAAGGATAAAGGAAAAGAATGGTTTGGAAATGTCTTAAGAGTAAAGTCAGGGGTTGGTGAGAGAACAAGAGCTAAGGAAGGAGTAGCACTACTCCTGAAGCAGGAGTTGTAAGAATGTGTGATAGAATGTAAGAATGTAAACACAAGATTGATGTGGATAACACTGAAAGTGGATAGCGAGAGATAGGTGATTATTGATGCTTATGCAAATGGAAATGAGTTGAAAGATCATGATGGGCAAGTGTTTTGGGAGCATATGAGTGAGTGTATCAACAGTTTTGATGTGTGAAACTTGGTATTACTGATTTTTTTTTTTTTTTTTTTTTCTCTTTGTTGCTGTCTCCCGCGTTTGCGAGGTAGCGCAAGGAAACAGACGAAATAAATGGCCCAACCCACCCCCATACACATGCCTTGATTCAATCCACTGACAGCACGTCAACCCCGGTATACCACATCGCTCCAATTCACTCTATTCTTTGCCCTCCTTTCACCCTCCTGCATGTTCAGGCCCCAATCACACAAAATCTTTTTCACTCCATCTTTCCACCTCCAATTTGGTCTCCCTCTTCTCCTCGTTCCCTCCACCTCCGACACATATATCCTCTTGGTCAATCTTTCCTCACTCATTCTCTCCATGTGACCAAACCATTTCAAAACACCCTCTTCTGCTCTCTCAACCACGCTCTTTTTATTTCCACACATCTCTCTTACCCTTACGTTACTTACTCGATCAAACCACCTCACACCACACATTGTCCTCAAACATCTCATTTCCAGCACATCCATCCTCCTGCGCACAACTCTATCCATAGTCCACGCCTCGCAACCATACAATATTGTTGGAACCACTATTCCTTCAAACATACCCATTTTTGCTTTCCGAGATAATGTTCTCGACTTCCACACATTCTTCAAGGCTCCCAGAATTTTCGCCCCCTCCCTCACCCTATGATCCACTTCCGCTTCCATGGTTCCATCCGATGCCAGATCCACTCCCAGATATCTAAAACACTTCACTTCCTCCAGTTTTTCTCCATTCAAACTCACCTCCCAATTGAATTGACCCTCAACCCTACTGTACCTAATAACCTTGCTCTTATTCACATTTACTCTTAACTTTCTTCTTTCACACACTTTACCAAACTCAGTATTACTGATGGATGATTTAAATGCAAAGGTATGTAATGTGGCAGTTGAGGGTATGATTGGAGTGCATGGGGTATTCGGTGTTATGTATGTAAATGGTGAAGAGCTAGTGAAGTTGTGTGCTGAAAAAAGACTGGTAATTGGCAATACCTGGCTTAAAAAGAGGGATATACACAAATATATGTATGTGAGTAGGACAGATGGTGAACAAGGATTATTAGATTACATATTAATTGATAGGCATGTAAATAAGAGACTTTTGGATATAAATGTGCTGAGAGGGGCAGCTGGTGGGATGTCTGATCACTATGTTTGAAGAAATATCAAGAGAGATTTGGTGAAGAATGGCAAAGGTGAGAGTGAGGGGAACCATTATTCATCTTGGTGATTGTGAATGACTTGCTTGAAGGTATAGACTATCTTAATATGTTTGCACATGTTGCAAAGGTCATCAAGGAGGATTGCTTATATTTACAAGAGGACCTAAACTCCCGTTGGGAAGATACATGGTTGATGAAATTCATACTGAGCAAATGTAAGGTAATAAGGATAGGACATAGTGAAATAGACATTTTTATAGCAGGAAATAAGCTTGTGGGTTCTGTGTTGTGTGTGTGTGTGTGTGTGTGTAGGACTTTGGAGTTGACATCATCCCAAACCTGTCTCCTGAGATCTACATTAGGAGAATGATAAACGAGACAAATTGTCTTCTTGTATAAGGTCAAACTAGAAAGTGCTTCTCATGTTTGGCCACCAGACCTTAAAAAGCACAAAGAACAAATAGTGGAGGTTCAGAGATTAGTAGAGAAGGTGCCAAAATTAAGAGAGCTAAGTTACAGGGAAAGAAAGAAAATTGAAGGGTGACACGATCACAAACATTGAGTGGACAGTGAACAGTTATTCAAGAGAAGTAGGAATAAAGCAACTAGAGGACATAGCATAAAATAAAACAAGAAACATATGAAAGATGGAAATAAGTACATGTGTAAGAGTGGTGGATGAATGGAGAAGAATGACTAAGGTCATGGTTAATGCAGACTGTACATGAATTTAAGAAGTCGAATTTATAATATTGAATGTTCAAGAGAAAGGACCCCAAAAGTTTGAAATTCCTTCCCCATACAGTACAGATAGGTAATTGCACTCATGCAAACTTAGAAAATAAAATGGATTTTGGTAAGGTATTCATCAGAGATAGTAGACCAAGGAAAGAGAGAGAGTAGTTAGAAGATAAAAGTCTGTAGACACCTGGCAAGGTCAGAGAACAGAACATCTCTGCCATTATCAGAAAGAGGTCAAGAATGTTAAGTTATGGAAATGTCAGACTGGAGTAGTTGTGAATGGTAAAGATGTAGAATTCCAGGATCAAAGTAGAGAAAATAGCCAGTACAGTTAGAGTTGTCAGGATGAAACTAAGATTAGTCATTAGATTAGATCTTGGCTGTTCTGTTTAGAGGAATGCATGATAGCAAGGAGGGAAAGAGAATTCAAAGGAGGACTGTTCCCCTTAATGAGAGGCAGCTTTAAGTTTCAGAAAATACTTGTAGATAGCCAAACGCCTGTTCCTAAGAAGGTAGCCACGGCATTAGAGCCCATTCACACAGTATGTAATGGAAAGAGGAACTTAAGGATAGAAATCCCTTGCTGGTAGTTTAGAATCCTCTGAAGAACTGACATGATCTGGAGCAAATGTAGAGTGATAACAGTGATGGAAGAATCAGGATGGTTCATGAAACAGTAAAACACACTCTTCTCAGGGATTGTAAAGAGTCAAAGAATTTCATATATGAAATACCAACTGGGAAATGTGATCATGTAATACTTGACTCAGTATGTGGTAAATAAGGAATTAAAAAAGCATGGATGAAACTAGACTCAGAGGAGCTACAACTATGGGAACTACATGAGGCTTAGCCCTTAAACTTTTCTTTGATGATGAGCAATAATCATCAATTGAAAGTTTAATGGTTCTTGTTCTCATTTGAAATTCCAGCTGATGTTTGATTTCTCCAGCATTCTCCCGCCATAGCTGGAAGATATAGTCCTTAGTTACCCATGTATTTACGTATCATCAAAGAAGTGTATTTTATGCAGTTCCCTCTCTCTCTTCATGTAAACCTCCAACTAATGGAAATTTTTTCTATTTTACATAAATGAGTTAATGCCAGGAACAGATAAAGAAATACTCTTATTCTCCCATATCCATTTTATTCTCCTACATCCATTCTTTAACTGTCATGTGTAATATGCAGAAACCACAGCCCACTATCCATAACTACTCACAGCATGCTGCTCTCAAATAGCTAATTTCCACTGCCTGGATTCTTGACCTCCGTAACTCATCCCACATCCATGCTGTAGCTGCTTAGATCAGGGTCTGGAGGACTATGCTGTCCCTTAATACTTTCTTCACTTCCATGCTTACACTTCTTTCATTCATTATTCTGTTAAGGGACTCATTGATGTACATTTCTTCCCTGTACTGATCTGTTCCATACCTCTTCTTCCATATCATCAAATTTACTCAGGCTCCCAAACACTTAAATTCTCTCACCTCTTCCAGTCTTGTTTCCCTTATATCTGTGACACAGTTTAGTATACTTTCTTCTCTCAATAGGTAGTGCTTTGCAAGAAAAATACTTTCACTCTGTTTTCATTCTGTTTCCTTCCAAACACCATTACTTCAGTTTTACTTGCTTTTACCTTCAGTTGTCTATGCTTACACACACCTCCACACATACATACAACCTTCTGCAACTCCTTTTAGTCTCACCAAACAACAGCATCATCCACAAACAGCTTGTCATTAGCCTGATACCATAACTCACCACCACACTCCATATCTACCCACCTCTTCCTCAGTTTTGTTTTCATCTCTCTTATCTCTTCATTGATTTATTTTTCATTTATCATACTTTGTCGTTGTCTCCCTCATTAGCGAAGTAGCGCAAGGAAACTGACAAAAGAATGGCCCAACCCATGCACATACACATGTATATACATAAACGCTCACACACGCATTTCTACATACCTATACATTTCAGCGTATACATACATATACATACACAGACATATACATATATACACATGTACTTATTCACTCTTGCTGCCTTCATCCATTCACATCACCACACATGAAATGGCACCTCCCTCCCCCCATGCGTGTGTGAGGTAGCACTAGAAAAAGACAACAAAGGCCACATTCATTCACACTCAATCTCTAGCTGTCATGTGTAATGCGCTGAAACCACAGCTCTCTTTCCACATCCAGGCCCCACAAAACTTTCCATGGTTTACCCCAGACGCTTCACATGCATTGGTTCAATCCATTGACAGCACGTCGACCCCGGTATACCACATTGTTCCAATTCACTCTATTCTTTGCACGCCTTTCACCGTCGTGTATGTTCAGGTCCTAGTCGCTCAAAATCTTTTTCACTCCATCCTTCCACCTCCAGTTTGGTCTCCCACTTCTTGTTCCTGCCACCTCTGACACATACATCCTCTTTGTCAATCTTTCCTCACTCACTTTCTTCATGTGACCAAACCATTTCAATACACCCTCTTCTGCTCTTGCAACCACACTTTTTATTACCACAAAATCCCTCTTACCCTTTAGTTACTCTTACCCTTTCATTACTTACTCGATCAAACCACCTGACACCACATATTGTCCTCAAACATCTCATTTCCAACACATCCACCCTCCTCCGCACAACTCTATCTATAGCCCATGCCTCGCAACTATATTATAACATTGTTGGAACCACTGTTCATTCAAACATACCCATTTTTGCTCTCTGAGATAATGTTCTTGCCTTCCACATATTTTTCAGTGTTCTCAGAACCTTCGCCCCCTCCTCCACCCTTTGACTCATTTCCGCATCCATGGTTCCATCCACTGCTAAATCCACTCCCAGATATCTAAAACACTGCTCTTCCTCCAGTTTTTCTCCATTCAAACTTACCTCCCAATTGACTTGTCCCTCAACCCTACTGAACCTGATAACCTTGCTCTTATACACATTTACTCTCAGCATTCTTCTTTCACACACTTTACCAATTTCAGTTATCAGCTTCTGTAGTTTCTCACCCGAATCAGCCACCAGTGCTGTATCATCAGCAAACAACTGACTCACTTCCCAAGCCCTCTCATCCACAAAATACTGCATACTTACCCCTCTCTCCAAAACTCTTGCATTCATCTCCCTAACAACCCCATCCATAAACAAATTAAACAACTATGGAGACACCACGCACCCATGCCACAAACCAACATTCACTGGAAACCAATCACTTTCCTTTCTTCCTACTCATACATATGCTTTACATCCTTGATAAAAACATTTCACTGCTTCTAGCAACTTACCTTCCACACCATATACTCTTAATACCTTCCACAGAGCATCTCTATCAACTCTATCATATGCTCTCTCCAGATCCATAAATGCTACATACAAATCCATCTTTTTTTTATAAGTATTTCTCACATAACATTCCTCAGAGCAAACACCTGATCCACACATCCTCTACTACTTCTGAAACCACACTGCTCTTCCCCAGTCTGATGCTCTGTACATGCCTTCTCCCTCTCAATCAATACCCTCCCATAATATTACCCAGGAATACTCAACAAACTTATACCTCTTTAATTTGAACACTCACCTTTATCCCCTTTGCCTTTGTACAGTGGCACTATGCATGCATTCTGCCAATCCTCAGGCACTTCACCATGAACCATACTTTGAATATCCTCACCAACCAGTCAACCACACAGTCACCTCCTTTATAATAAATGCCACTACAATACCATCCAAACCTGCCACCTTGCCGGCTTTCATCTTCTGCATAACTTTCACTACTTCTCTGTTTACCAAACCTTTCTCCCTGACCTTCTCACTTTGCACACCACCTCGACCAAAACACCCTATATCTGCCACTCTATCGTCAAACACATTCAACATACCCTCAAAATACTCACTCCATCTCCTTCTCACTTCACCACTACTTGTTATTAGTTCCCCATTAGCCCCCTTCAACGATGTTCCCATTTTTCTCTTGTATTACGCAATTTATTTACCTCCTTCCAAAACATCTTTTTATTCTCCCTAAGATTTAACGATACTCTCTCACCCCAACTCTCATTTGCCCATCATTTTTACCTCTTGACCTCCTCCCTCTTTCTTTTATACATCTTCCAGTCATTTGCACTATTCCCCTGCAAAAATCGTCCAAACACCTCTCTCCTCTCTTTCACAAACAATCTTACTTCTTCCTCCCACCACTCACTACCCTTTCTAATCTGCCCACCTCCCACATTTCTCATGCCACAGGCATCTTTTGCGCAAGCCATCACTGCTTCCCTAAATACATCCCATTCCTCCCCCACTCCCCTTACGTCATTGCTCTCACCATTTTCCATTTTGCACTCAGTTTCTCCTGGTACTTCCTCACACAAGTCTCCTTTCCAAGCTCACCTACTCTCACCACTCTCTTCACCCCAACATTCTTTCTTCTTCTCTGAAAACCACTACAAATCTTCACCTTCGCCTCCACAAGATAATGATCAGACATCCCCCCAGTTGCTCCTCTCAGCACATTAACATCCAAAAGTCTCTCTTTCACGCACCTATCAATTAATACTTAGTCCAACAACTCTGTCTGGCCATCTTTCCTACTTACATACGTATACTTATGTATATATTTGTAAACCAGGTATTCCCAATCACCAGTCCTTTTTCAGCACACAAATCACAAGCTCCTCACCCTTTCCATATACAACACTGAACACCCCATGTACACCAAATATACCCTCAACTGCCACATTACTCGTCGTTGATATATTTATTAAAAAGGCTCTCTGACATCATACAACCCTGCCTCGCACATATATATACTGAAACCGTCACTCAACTCTCTATCCACTCTTACACTTTTATATGTTCCTTTACAGAAAGCTTTCATATCATCTGGCACTTATCCCCTGACCCCTTACATCCTTAACACATCCCTTAAGGCATTCCACTCAACTCTGTCGTATACTTTCTCCACATCTGTTAAAGTTGCATGTAGCTTCTTACCTTTTGCTAGATACTTTTCCACAGTCATTATCACTGCAAAAATCTGATCCACATCCCTTACCTTTGCATGTCAGTCATTCTACATTCAGCCACTTCCATTACTCTTATCAGTCAACTCTCATTTGTGCACTTTTCTTAGTATACTTAACAGACTTATTCCCCTATAATTGCTGCATACATCATCAGTACCTTTTTCTTTAAATAAAGGAACAATGATAGCTTTCACCCAGTCCTCAGGCACAATCTTCTGCTTCCATGCTAAGTTATATATCAAATGCATCCACATTATCACACTTTCTCCTCCATACTTCAAAGTTTCTGCTGTAATCCCATCCACTCCAGGTGCCTTTCCTACCTTCAGCCTCGTTATCATTTTTTTTTTTACCTCCCTTCTTGCTATAGGCCCCAGCACTTGTATCCTTTCCTTTCCATCCTCCATATCCATGCCTGTAACAAATGCTGCCTCACCTTCTCCCATATTCATCAGTTTTTCAAGATTCTCTCTCCATCTTCCTTTCAGTTCTGCTTTTGATTCAGCAACTTCCCTTCCTTACCTCTTCCATTTTTACATTTTTCCACTTTTACGTCCACTTCTTTCCTTTTACATTTCCTTCCAGTATAATTTCTTGTGTTACTTAAAACTTTTCACTCAACTTTCTTCCAAAATGTTCATCTAATCTTTTGTTGCTTTCTTTCACCATCCTCTTAACATTCCACTTACACTTCTCATATTCTTCCTTTTGGTACATTCCTTTTGAGCAATCTTACCATATGACTTTTTTCTTCTCTTCCATAGCACTTTCTAATCTCATCTGTCCACCATGCATTTCCACTCTTGTTTCTATATCTCACAACCTAGCTACTAATTCTACAACCTTTAACAGTCTTTCTCAAAACTTTTGGTCACCCTTCTTTCATACTCCTCCTTGCATTCTTTTTTATTCATTTTCTATCTTGCCAACAATTTACTTCTCCATTCCTCTTCATGCCATACCTCAACTCATCCCAGATCCTCACCTCCACCAGAACTGTAAAATGGTCAGAGTCTCCTAATTAGTTGGTCATAATTGATGCCAGGTGTGGTTTCTACTGTGGATGACATGACTTTGCTATATGCAAACAGAAAATTACTCATTGGGGAATGGGGGGGATTCCTCCCCGGTGTCAAAACTGTGGAGGGACTCACAAGACTTAGTTGTAGGCATGTTCCAGAAAGCCTGGATTGGAACCTTGACTAGACCATCATCAGCTATCTTGCCAGGGAACTAATGACAAGGTCATTTACTACGGGGGAATATCTCTGGCAAGACACAGTGGTTTTGTGAGTTGCAGCCAGTAAGCGCTACAGAAGGATATTGGTGTAGTGAGATGCATGACCATGGAAACTGTGGTCACTGATCACTTGATTTACTTGGAACCACTATTAAGCACATGTCCTAAACACACTCTGGTACAGACCGACGTGCTTCTTGACTGGACACATGAGAAACTTGTATTGAGGAGCAAGTTGTATCCGTTGAGTACCAACACATCTCATTTTAAGGGGGAGTGCATAAGGGATTTCAGTACTTTATATGGAGAGGCTTTTCTGTCACCTCATGAGTGTATTGAATGATTCCTTGGTAATTAGTATTAACATGGAACCAGTGTGTTCTCTTGGAGCTGACTCTAATACTGGTATTATACATGGACTCTTTGACATTGGCTTTAGACTTTTAAAGGCTCCCTTTTAACTTTGTTCTTTCATGGGCATGTCTTTTAAGTATTAGTTTCTTATTATTTATTGAAATTAATTACCATGCATGATGCCATTTACATATACCTCCACAGCCATTGCATCTGGTATTACTGTAATACAGCCATCACACATATTGTGGATTGGGTCTCTTTTCTTTTGAGAATCAACTATTGAAATTTGAAAAAGCTCCTTGTTTGATTGCTAGATATATTTTGACGTGCATGATATTGTTTCAGGTACGATATTTGGAAGAAAAGCTGAACTCAGGGCTAGTAACAGTTGATGTTGCAGTGCAGAGCCTACAAGATGACTATGAGTTGCCTGTAAGATTGATTCATGCACCAGGATGGCCACACACACTTCCTGCACTCACTACTACACTTAGCCTCGTCTCGTTGGTCTCTGAGGCCCATACTAATTATCAGAATGGACCATTAGTAGTTGTTGATAGGTAAGGTTTTTATTTATTTTTATTTATTTTGCTTTGTTGCTGTCTCCTGCGTTAGTGAGGTAGCACAAGGAAACAGACGAAAGAATGGCCCAACCCGCCCACATACACATGTATATACATACATGTCCACACACGCACAATATACATACCTATACATCTCAATGTACACATATATATACACACACAGACATATACATATATACACATGTACATAATTCATACTGTCTGCCTTTATTTGTTCCCATCGCCACCTCACCACACATGGAATAACAACCCCCTCCCCCCTCATGTGTGCGAGGTAGCGCTAGGAAAAACACCAAAGGCCCCATTCGTTCACACTCAGTCTCTAGCTGTCATGTAATAATGCACCGAAACCACAGCTTCCTTTCCACATCCAGGCCCCACACACTTTGCATGGTTTACCCCAGACGCTTCACATGCCCTGGTTCAATCCATTGACAGCACGTCGACCCCGGTATACCACATCGTTCCAATTCACTCTATTCCTTGCACGCCTTTCACCCTCCTGCATGTTCAGGCCTCGATCACTCAAAATCTTTTTCACTCCATCTTTCCACCTCCAATTTGGTCTCCCACTTCTCCTCGTTCCCTCCACCTCTGACACATATATCCTCTTGGTCAATCTTTCCTCACTCATTCTCTCCATGTGACCAAACCATTTCAAAACACCCTCTTCTGCTCTCTCAACCACACTCTTTTTATTTCCACACATCTCTCTCACCCTTACATTACTTACTCGATCAAACCACCTCACACCACATATTGTCCTCAAACATCTCATTTCCAGCACATCCACCCTCCTGCACACAACTCTATCCATAGCCCACGCCTCGCAACCATACAACATTGTTGGAACCACTAGTCCTTCAAACATACCCATTTTTGCTTTCCGAGATAATGTTCTTGACTTCCAAACATTCTTCAAGGCTCCCAGAATTTTCGCCCCCTCCCCCACCCTATGATTCACTTCCGCTTCCATCCGCTGCCAGATCCACTCCCAGATATCTAAAACACTTCACTTCCTCCAGCTTTTCTCCATTCAAACTTACCTCCCTATTGACTTGACCCTCAACCCTACTGTACCTAATAACCTTGCTCTTATTCACATTTACTCTTAACTTTCTTCTTTCACACACTTTACCAAACTCAGTCACCAGCTTCTGCAGTTTCTTACATGAATCAGCCACCAGTGCTGTATCATCATCGAACAACTGACTCACTGCCCAAGCTCTCTCATCCACAACAGACTGCATACTTGCCCCTCTTTCCAAAACTCTTGCATTCACCTCCCTAACAACCCCATCCATAAACAAATTAAACAACCATGGAGACATCACACACCCCTGCCGCAAACCTACATTCACTGAGAACCAATCACTTTCCTCTCTTGCTACACACACATATGCCTTACATCCTTGATAAAAACATTTCACTGCTTCTAGCAACTTACCTTCCACACCATATACTCTATCATATGCTCTCTCCAGATCCATAAATGCTACATACAAATCCATCTTTTTTTTATAAGTATTTCTCACATAACATTCCTCAGAGCAAACACCTGATCCACACATCCTCTACTACTTCTGAAACCACACTGCTCTTCCCCAGTCTGATGCTCTGTACATGCCTTCACCCTCTCAATCAATACCCTCCCATAATATTACCCAGGAATACTCAACAAACTTATACCTCTTTAATTTGAACACTCACCTTTATCCCCTTTGCCTTTGTACAGTGGCACTATGCATGCATTCTGCCAATCCTCAGGCACTTCACCATGAACCATACTTTGAATATCCTCACCAACCAGTCAACCACACAGTCACCTCCTTTATAATAAATGCCACTACAATACCATCCAAACCTGCCACCTTGCCGGCTTTCATCTTCTGCATAACTTTCACTACTTCTCTGTTTACCAAACCTTTCTCCCTGACCTTCTCACTTTGCACACCACCTCGACCAAAACACCCTATATCTGCCACTCTATCGTCAAACACATTCAACATACCCTCAAAATACTCACTCCATCTCCTTCTCACTTCACCACTACTTGTTATTAGTTCCCCATTAGCCCCCTTCAACGATGTTCCCATTTTTTCTCTTGTATTACGCAATTTATTTACCTCCTTCCAAAACATCTTTTTATTCTCCCTAAAATTTAACGATACTCTCTCACCCCAACTCTCATTTGCCCATCATTTTTACCTCTTGACCTCCTCCCTCTTTCTTTTATACATCTTCCAGTCATTTGCACTATTCCCCTGCAAAAATCATCCAAACACCTCTCTCCTCTCTTTCACAAACAATCTTACTTCTTCCTCCCACCACTCACTACCCTTTCTAATCTGCCCACCTCCCACATTTCTCATGCCACAGGCATCTTTTGCGCAAGCCATCACTGCTTCCCTAAATACATCCCATTCCTCCCCCACTCCCCTTACGTCATTGCTCTCACCATTTTCCATTTTGCACTCAGTTTCTCCTGGTACTTCCTCACACAAGTCTCCTTTCCAAGCTCACCTACTCTCACCACTCTCTTCACCCCAACATTCTTTCTTCTTCTCTGAAAACCACTACAAATCTTCACCTTCGCCTCCACAAGATAATGATCAGACATCCCCCCAGTTGCTCCTCTCAGCACATTAACATCCAAAAGTCTCTCTTTCACGCACCTATCAATTAATACTTAGTCCAACAACTCTGTCTGGCCATCTTTCCTACTTACAAACGTATACTTATGTATATATTTGTAAACCAGGTATTCCCAATCACCAGTCCTTTTTCAGCACACAAATCACAAGCTCCTCACCCTTTCCATATACAACACTGAACACCCCATGTACACCAAATATACCCTCAACTGCCACATTACTCGTCGTTGATATATTTATTAAAAAGGCTCTCTGACATCATACAACCCTGCCTCACATGCACATATATATACTGAAACCTTCACTCAACTCTCTATCCACTCTTACACTTTTATATGTTCCTTTACAGAAAGCTTTCATATCATCTGGCACTTATCCCCTGACCCCTTACATCCTTAACACATCCCTTAAGGCATTCCACTCAACTCTGTCGTATACTTTCTCCACATCTGTTAAAGTTGCATGTAGCTTCTTACCTTTTGTTAGATACTTTTCCACAGTCATTATCACTGCAAAAATCTGATCCACATCCCTTACCTTTGCATGTCAGTCATTCTACATTCAGCCACTTCCATTACTCTTATTAGTCAATTCTCATTTGTGCACTTTTCTTAGTATACTTAACAGACTTATTCCCCTATAATTGCTGCATACATCATCAGTACCTTTTTCTTTAAATAAAGGAACAATGATAGCTTTCACCCAGTCCTCAGGCACAATCTTCTGCTTCCATGATAAGTTATATATCAAATGCATCCACATTATCACACTTTCTCCTCCATACTTCAAAGTTTCTGCTGTAATCCCATCCACTCCAGGTGCCTTTCCTACCTTCAGCCTCGTTATCATTTTTTTTTTTACCTCCCTTCTTGCTATAGGCCCCAGCACTTGTATCCTTTCCTTTCCATCCTCCATATCCATGCCTGTAACAAATGCTGCCTCACCTTCTCCCATATTCATCAGTTTTTCAAGATTCTCTCTCCATCTTCCTTTCAGTTTCTGCTTTTGATTCAGCAACTTCCCTTCCTTACCTCTTCCATTTTTACATTTTTCCACTTTTACGTCCACTTCTTTCCTTTTACATTTCCTTCCAGTATAATTTCTTGTGTTACTTAAAACTTTTCACTCAACTTTCTTCCAAAATGTTCATCTAATCTTTTGTTGCTTTCTTTCACCATCCTCTTAACATTCCACTTACACTTCTCATATTCTTCCTTTTGGTACATTCCTTTTGAGCAATCTTACCATATGACTTTTTTCTTCTCTTCCATAGCACTTTCTAATCTCATCTGTCCACCATGCATTTCCACTCTTGTTTCTATATCTCACAACCTAGCTACTAATTCTACAACCTTTAACAGTCTTTCTCAAAACTTTTGGTCACCCTTCTTTCATACTCCTCCTTGCATTCTTTTTTATTCATTTTCTATCTTGCCAACAATTTACTTCTCCATTCCTCTTCATGCCATACCTCAACTCATCCCAGATCCTCACCTCCACCAGAACTGTAAAATGGTCAGAGTCTCCTAATTAGTTGGTCATAATTGATGCCAGGTGTGGTTTCTACTGTGGATGACATGACTTTGCTATATGCAAACAGAAAATTACTCATTGGGGAATGGGGGGGATTCCTCCCCGGTGTCAAAACTGTGGAGGGACTCACAAGACTTAGTTGTAGGCATGTTCCAGAAAGCCTGGATTGGAACCTTGACTAGACCATCATCAGCTATCTTGCCAGGGAACTAATGACAAGGTCATTTACTACGGGGGAATATCTCTGGCAAGACACAGTGGTTTTGTGAGTTGCAGCCAGTAAGCGCTACAGAAGGATATTGGTGTAGTGAGATGCATGACCATGGAAACTGTGGTCACTGATCACTTGATTTACTTGGAACCACTATTAAGCACATGTCCTAAACACACTCTGGTACAGACCGACGTGCTTCTTGACTGGACACATGAGAAACTTGTATTGAGGAGCAAGTTGTATCCGTTGAGTACCAACACATCTCATTTTAAGGGGGAGTGCATAAGGGATTTCAGTACTTTATATGGAGAGGCTTTTCTGTCACCTCATGAGTGTATTGAATGATTCCTTGGTAATTAGTATTAACATGGAACCAGTGTGTTCTCTTGGAGCTGACTCTAATACTGGTATTATACATGGACTCTTTGACATTGGCTTTAGACTTTTAAAGGCTCCCTTTTAACTTTGTTCTTTCATGGGCATGTCTTTTAAGTATTAGTTTCTTATTATTTATTGAAATTAATTACCATGCATGATGCCATTTACATATACCTCCACAGCCATTGCATCTGGTATTACTGTAATACAGCCATCACACATATTGTGGATTGGGTCTCTTTTCTTTTGAGAATCAACTATTGAAATTTGAAAAAGCTCCTTGTTTGATTGCTAGATATATTTTGACGTGCATGATATTGTTTCAGGTACGATATTTGGAAGAAAAGCTGAACTCAGGGCTAGTAACAGTTGATGTTGCAGTGCAGAGCCTACAAGATGACTATGAGTTGCCTGTAAGATTGATTCATGCACCAGGATGGCCACACACACTTCCTGCACTCACTACTACACTTAGCCTCGTCTCGTTGGTCTCTGAGGCCCATACTAATTATCAGAATGGACCATTAGTAGTTGTTGATAGGTAAGGTTTTTATTTATTTTTATTTATTTTGCTTTGTTGCTGTCTCCCGCGTTAGTGAGGTAGCACAAGGAAACAGACGAAAGAATGGCCCAACCCGCCCACATACACATGTATATACATACATGTCCACACACTCACAATATACATACCTATACATCTCAATGTACACATATATATACACACACAGACATATACATATATACACATGTACATAATTCATACTGTCTGCCTTTATTTGTTCCCATCGCCACCTCACCACACATGGAATAACAACCCCCTCCCCCCTCATGTGTGCAAGGTAGCGCTAGGAAAAACACCAAAGGCCCCATTCGTTCACACTCAGTCTCTAGCTGTCATGTAATAATGCACCGAAACCACAGCTTCCTTTCCACATCCAGGCCCCACACACTTTGCATGGTTTACCCCAGACGCTTCACATGCCCTGGTTCAATCCATTGACAGCACGTCGACCCCGGTATACCACATCGTTCCAATTCACTCTATTCCTTGCACGCCTTTCACCCTCCTGCATGTTCAGGCCTCGATCACTCAAAATCTTTTTCACTCCATCTTTCCACCTCCAATTTGGTCTCCCACTTCTCCTCGTTCCCTCCACCTCTGACACATATATCCTCTTGGTCAATCTTTCCTCACTCATTCTCTCCATGTGACCAAACCATTTCAAAACACCCTCTTCTGCTCTCTCAACCACACTCTTTTTATTTCCACACATCTCTCTCACCCTTACATTACTTACTCGATCAAACCACCTCACACCACATATTGTCCTCAAACATCTCATTTCCAGCACATCCACCCTCCTGCACACAACTCTATCCATAGCCCACGCCTCGCAACCATACAACATTGTTGGAACCACTAGTCCTTCAAACATACCCATTTTTGCTTTCCGAGATAATGTTCTTGACTTCCAAACATTCTTCAAGGCTCCCAGAATTTTCGCCCCCTCCCCCACCCTATGATTCACTTCCGCTTCCATCCGCTGCCAGATCCACTCCCAGATATCTAAAACACTTCACTTCCTCCAGCTTTTCTCCATTCAAACTTACCTCCCTATTGACTTGACCCTCAACCCTACTGTACCTAATAACCTTGCTCTTATTCACATTTACTCTTAACTTTCTTCTTTCACACACTTTACCAAACTCAGTCACCAGCTTCTGCAGTTTCTTACATGAATCAGCCACCAGTGCTGTATCATCATCGAACAACTGACTCACTGCCCAAGCTCTCTCATCCACAACAGACTGCATACTTGCCCCTCTTTCCAAAACTCTTGCATTCACCTCCCTAACAACCCCATCCATAAACAAATTAAACAACCATGGAGACATCACACACCCCTGCCGCAAACCTACATTCACTGAGAACCTATCACTTTCCTCTCTTGCTACACACACACATGCCTTACATCCTCGATAAAAACTTTTCACTGCTTCTAACAACTTGCCTCCCACACCATATATTCTTAATACCTTCCACAGAGCATCTCTATCAACTCTATATGCCTTCTCCAGATCCATAAATGCTACATACAAATCCATTTGTTTTTCTAAGTATTTCTCGCATACACTCTTCAAAGCAAACACCTGTTTTATTTTGGTAAGGTTTTATTTTGATTTAAATATTGGGTGTTTTTTATGTTATCAGAGGTTTTGTAAAAAAATTTTACCCTCTTAATGGGAACAGAGCTGCTTTTGTATGAAAAATATATAAGGATTCTTTCCAGCTGTGTTTCAACTTTTCACAGAAATGAGAAATGAAAAGCCTCCTCAACCAAGGAATTCACTTTATGACATGTACAGTGCTTAGCTTTAGATAATATCCTTATTGGATGGTATGGGGAGAGAAGTTGGCACCTTTGGTGCCCCAGTTTTGGAACTTTGTTAGCTGTCATACTTCTAAAAAAAAATTTATACTACCTTAATATGTTCATCCACCATTATTAACTATAGAAACACCTCTTCCTTCCTTTTTTTTTTAAATATATCTTGCTTGGTAATTTGCTATGACCCTGCTTTGACATTTTTTGTTGATTTTAGGAAACTGTTTAATCATTTGCTGTTTCTAAACTTCTCTTGAAATATAGCACTAATATTGTGTCATCTTCCATGTGTCTGTCTAAACATTTGATCGTCCATTAGCCCTCAAATTTCTTTGTTACGTAGACTTCAGCTTGATTATTCATCTTAAATATGAATTTTTCATTTATTTTATTTATTCGTTTTGCTTTGTCGCTGTCTCCCGCGTTTGCGAGGTAGCGCAAGGAAACAGATGAAAGAAATGGCCCAACCCACCCCCATACACTTGTATATACATACACGTCGACACACAAATATACATACCTATACATCACAATATTCACATATATATACACACACAGACACATACATATATACCCATGCACACAATTCACACTGTCTGCCTTTATTCATTCCCATCGCCACCTCGCCACACATGGAATACCATCCCCCTCCCCCCTCATGTGTGCGAGGTAGCGCTAGGAGAAGACAACAAAGGCCCCATTCGTTCACACTCAGTCTCTAGCTGTCATGCAATAATGCCCGAAACCACAGCTCCCTTTCCACATCCAGGCCCCACACAACTTTCCATGGTTTACCCCAGACGCTTCACATGCCCTGATTCAATCCACTGACAGCATGTCAACCCCGGTATACCACATCGATCCAATTCATTCTATTCCTTGCCTGCCTTTCATCCTCCTGCATGTTCAGGCCCTGATCACACAAAATCTTTTTCACTCCATCTTTCCACCTCCAATTTGGTCTCCCACTTCTCGTTCCCTCCACCTCCGACACATATATCCCCTTGGTCAATCTTTCCTCACTCATTCTCTCCATGTGCCCAAACCATTTCAAAACACCCTCTTCTGCTCTCTCAACCACGCTCTTTTTATTTCCACACATCTCTCTTACCCAAATGGGAACTTCAGTGAAGGGCGTAAATGGGGAGGTGATAACAAGTAGTGGTGATGTGAGAAGGAGATGGAATGAGTATTTTGAAGGTTTGTTGAATGTGTCTGATGACAGAGTGGCAGATATAGGGTGTTTGGGTCGAGGTGGTGTGCAAAGTGAGAGGGTTAGGGAAAATGATTTGGTAAACAGAGAGGAGGTAGTAAAAGCTTTGCGGAAGATGAAAGCCGGCAAGGCAGCAGGTTTGGATGGTATTGCAGTGGAATTTATTAAAAAAGGGGGTGACTGTATTGTTGAATGGTTGGTAAGGTTATTTAATGTATGTATGACTCATGGTGAGGTGCCTGAGGATTGGCGGAATGCGTGCATAGTGCCATTGTACAAAGGCAAAGGGGATAAGAGTGAGTGCTCAAATTACAGAGGTATAAGTTTGTTGAGTATTCCTGGTAAATTATATGGGAGAGTATTGATTGAGAGGGTGAAGGCATGTACAGAGCATCAGATTGGGGAAGAGCAGTGTGGTTTCAGAAGTGGTAGAGGATGTGTGGATCAGGTGTTTGCTTTGAAGAATGTATGCGAGAAATACTTAGAAAAGCAAATGGATTTGTATGTAGCATTTATGGATCTGGAGAAGGCATATGATAGAGTTGATAGAGATGCTCTGTGGAAGGTATTAAGAATATATGGTGTGGGAGGCAAGTTGTTAGAAGCAGTGAAAAGTTTTTATCGAGGATGTAAGGCATGTGTACGTGTAGGAAGAGAGGAAAGTGATTGGTTCTCAGTGAATGTAGGTTTGCGGCAGGGGTGTGTGATGTCTCCATGGTTGTTTAATTTGTTTATGGATGGGGTTGTTAGGGAGGTAAATGCAAGAGTCTTGGAAAGAGGGGCAAGTATGAAGTCTGTTGGGGATGAGAGAGCTTGGGAAGTGAGTCAGTTGTTGTTCGCTGATGATACAGCGCTGGTGGCGGATTCATGTGAGAAACTGCAGAAGCTGGTGACGGAGTTTGGTAAAGTGTGTGGAAGAAGAAAGTTAAGAGTAAATGTGAATAAGAGCAAGGTTATTAGGTACAGTAGGGTTGAGGGTCAAGTCAATTGGGAGGTGAGTTTGAATGGAGAAAAACTGGAGGAAGTGAAGTGTTTTAGATATCTGGGAGTGGATCTGTCAGCGGATGGAACCATGGAAGCGGAAGTGGATCATAGGGTGGGGGAGGGGGCAAAAATTTTGGGAGCCTTGAAAAATGTGTGGAAGTCGAGAACATTATCCCGGAAAGCAAAAATGGGTATGTTTGAAGGAATAGTAGTTCCAACAATGTTGTATGGTTGCGAGGCGTGGGCTATGGATAGAGTTGTGCGCAGGAGGATGGATGTGCTGGAAATGAGATGTTTGAGGACAATGTGTGGTGTGAGGTGGTTTGATCGAGTAAGTAACGTAAGGGTAAGAGAGATGTGTGGAAATAAAAAGAGCGTGGTTGAGAGAGCAGAAGAGGGTGTTTTGAAATGGTTTGGGCACATGGAGAGAATGAGTGAGGAAAGATTGACCAAGAGGATATATGTGTCGGAGGTGGAGGGAATGAGGAGAAGAGGGAGACCAAATTGGAGGTGGAAAGATGGAGTGAAAAGGATTTTGTGTGATCGGGGCCTGAACATGCAGGAGGGTGAAAGGAGGGCAAGGAATAGAGTGAATTGGAGCGATGTGGTATACAGGGGTTGACGTGCTGTCAGTGGATTGAATCAAGGCATGTGAAGCGTCCGGGGTAAACCATGGAAAGCTGTGTAGGTATGTATATTTGCGTGTGTGGACGTGTGTATGTACATGTGTATGGGGGGGGGGTTGGGCCATTTCTTTCGTCTGTTTCCTTGCGCTACCTCGCAAACGCGGGAGACAGCGACAAAGTATAAAAAAAAAAAAAAAAAAAAATCTCTCTTACCCTTACATTACTTACTCGATCAAACCACCTCACACCACACATTTTCCTCAAACATCTCATTTCCAGCACATCCACCCTCCTGCGCACAACTCTATCCATAGCCCACGCCTCGCAACCATACAACATTGTTGGAACCACTATTCCTTCAAACATACCCATTTTTGCTTTCCGAGATAATGTTCTCGACTTCCAAACATTCTTCAAGGCTCCCAGGATTTTCGCCCCCTCCCCCACCCTATGATTCTCTTCCGCTTCCATGGTTCCATCCGCTGCCAGATCCACTCCCTGATATCTAAAACACTTTACTTCCTCCAGTTTTTCTCCATTCAAACTTACCTCCCTATTGACTTGACCCTCAACCCTACTGTACCTAATAACCTTGCTCTTATTCACATTTACTCTTAACTTTCTTCTTTCACACACTTTACCAAACTCAGTCACCAGCTTCTGCAGTTTCTCACATGAATCAGCCACCAGCGCTGTATCATCAGCGAACAACAACTGACTCACTTCCCAAGCTCTCTCATCCACAACAGACTTCTTACTTGCCCCTCTTTCCAAAACTCTTGCATTCACCTCCCTAACAACCCCATCCATAAACAAATTAAACAACCATGGGGACATCACACACCCCTGCCGCAAACCTACATTCACTGAGAACCAATCACTTTCCTCTCTTCCTACACGTACACATGCCTTACATCCTCGATAAAAACTTTTCACTGCTTCTAACAACTTGCCTCCCACACCATATATTCTTAATACCTTCCACAGAGCATCTCTATCAACTCTATCATATGCCTTCTCCAGATCCATAAATGCTACATACAAATCCATTTGCTTTTCTAAGTATTTCTCACATACATTCTTCAAAGCAAACACCTGATCCTCACATCCTGTACCACTTCTGAAACCACACTGCTCTTCCCCAATCTGATGCTCTGTACATGCCTTCACTCTCTCAATCAATACCCTCCCATATAATTTACCAGGAATACTCAACAAACTTATACCTCTGTAAGTTGAGCACTCACTCTTATCCCCTTTGCCTTTGTACAATGGCACTATGCACGCATTCCACCAATCCTCAGGCACCTCACCATGACTCATACATACATTAAATAACCTTACCAACCAGTCAACAATACAGTCACCCCCTTTTTTAATAGATTCCACCGCAATACCATCCAAACCTGCTGCCTTGCCGGCTTTCATCTTCCGCAAAGCTTTTACTACCTCTTCTCTGTTTACCAAAACATATTCCCTAACCCTCTCACTTTGCACACCACCTTGACCAAAACACCCTATATCTGCCACTCTATCATCAAACACATTCAACAAACCTTCAAAATACTCACTCCATCTCCTTCTCACATCACCACTACTTGTTATCACCTCCCCATTAGTGCCCTTCACTGAAGTTCCCATTTGCTCCCTTGTCTTACGCACTTTATTTACCTCCTTCCAGAACATCTTTTTATTCTCTCTAAAATTTAATGATACTCTCTCACCCCAACTCTCATTTGACCTCTTTTTCACCTCTTGCACCTTTCTCTTGACCTCCTGTCTCTTTCTTTTATACATCTCCCACTCAATTGCATTTTTTCCCTGCAAAAATCGTCCAAATGCCTCTCTCTTCTCTTTCACTAATAATCTTACTTCTTCATCCCACCACTCACTACCCTTTCTAATCAACCCACCTCCCACGCTTCTCATGCCAAAAGCATCTTTTGTGCAATCCATCACCGATTCCCTAAATACATCCCATTCCTCCCCCACTCCCCTTACTTCCATTGTTCTCACCTTTTTCCATTCTGTACTCAGTCTCTCCTGGTACTTCCTCACACAAGTCTCCTTCCCAAGCTCACTCACTCTCACCACTCTCTTCACCCCAACATTCACTCTTCTTTTCTGAAAACCCATACAAACCTTCACCTTAGCCTCCACAAGATAATGATCAGACATCCCTCCAGTTGCACCTCTCAGCACATTAACATCCAAAAGTCTCTCTTTCGCGTGCGTGTCAATTAACACGTAATCCAATAACGCTCTCTGGCCATCTCTCCTACTTACGTACGTATACTTATGTATATCTCGCTTTTTAAACCAGGTATTCCCAATCACCAGTCCTTTTTCAGCACATAAATCTACAAGCTCTTTACCAACACCCCATGTATACCAATTATTCCCCCAACTGCCACATTACTCACCTTTGCATTCAAATCACCCATCACTATAACCCGGTCTTGTGCATCAAAACCACTAACACACTCATTCAGCTGCTCCCAAAACACTTGCCTCTCATGATCTTTCTTCTCATGCCCAGGTGCATATGCACCAATAATCACCCATCTCTCTCCATCAACTTTCAGTTTTACCCATACTAATCGAGAATTTACTTTCTTACATTCTATCACATACTCCCACAACTCCTGTTTCAGGAGTACTGCTACTCCTTCCCTTGCTCTTGTTCTCTCACTAACCCCTGACTACTCCCAAGACATTCCCAAACCACTCATCCCCTTTACCCTTGAGCTTCGTTTCACTCAGAGCCAAAACATCCAGGTTCCTTTCCTCAAACATACTACCTATCTCTCCTTTTTTCACATCTTGGTTACATCCACACACATTTAGACACCCCAATCTGAGTCTACGAGGAGGATGAGCTCTCCCCGTGTGACTCCTTCTGTTTCCCATTTTTTAGAAAGTTAAAATACAAGGAGGGGAGGATTTCTGGCCTCCCGCTTCCGTCCCCTCTAGTCGCCTTCTACGACATAAAAATTTATGTAGATTTTAGATCTTTTACTAATGTTACTTAGGTTGTCATAGGGCTTGTACTTGCTTATTACACAGTAGAAACTTGGTATGTTTAACAATAGAACTAATGATGCTTTATTATTTGTTTGCTGTGGAATACATGAATATATCACATTTCTTCGTAAATCATACAGAATGGAATTGTTAGTTTGATGGATTGCTTGAATTGTTAGGTGATTGGGAGGCAGATGTAGTATGCTTAAAGAGTTTGGGTGCAGAATTAGAGGGTCATGATGGGATGGTGAAGAGAAGATTTAGTGAAAACATTGAAGTCGAAGTATGGTAAAGCACCTCAGATGGATGGGATTGCAGTTGAGTTTCTCAAGAAAGGAGACAATAGCTTTATTGATTGGATAGTGATTAGCATATGTATGGCACAATGTGAGATGCCTGATAACTAAGATAATGCATGTGTAGTGCCCTCATATAAAGGTAAGGGGAACAGAAACTGACATGGTTTATGGAGATATATTGGTTGAGTTTACTAAGGTGTATGAACTTCTAATTAGAGAAGAGTGACTTATGTAACATTTATTTATCTGAAGAAAACATGTCATAGGGTTGACGTGGATACTATTTAAAAGATGCTGTGCATATTTGGGTTAAACGGTGTGGGAAGAAGGCTATTAGAAGCAGTGACGATTTTAGGAGATTTATCAAGAGAATAAGGCATATGTATGTAGGTAGAAAAGAGGGTCAGATGTTCAAGGTGAAGATGAATCTGTGGCAGGGGTGAGTGATGTTGCCTTATCTGTTTGCAATGGTGTTAGAGAGAGGAGCAGGTATGCTGTCTCCTAGGCTTTGGTGGAGCCTGGGAGATGAGTCAGTAGTTCTTTTCTGATTACAAAGCACCTAGTTGCAGATTTCAGTGAGAAACTACAGAAATGGGTGTCTGAGATTGGGAGAGAGTGTGAAAGGAGGAAGCTGTGAGAAAATGTAAATCAAAGAAAGCTTATCAGGTTTAGTAAAAAGTTGAATCAAATCAAGGTTATTTGGTTTAGCAGTGAAAAGATGTAGGTTATTTAAAGTGTGAGTTTGAATAAAGAGAACTTTGTGGGTGGAGTGTTTTAGATACCTAGCTGTGGATACAGCAGCGAATGGAACCATTGGATCAGAAGTGAGCTATAGGTAGGGTAAGAGGGAAAGATGGTTATGTTTAATGGTTTAGTAGTCCTGTTAGTGCTGTATGGATGCAAGGTGTGGAGCTTGGACGGAAATGTGAAGGATAGGGTTAATGTGTGGAAAGTGAAATGCATGAGGATAATAATGTACTTAGAGGAAGATTTATCAAATAAGAAATGGTAGGATAAGGAAGGAGTGTGGCACTAAAGAGATAGGTATGAAAGAGCTGAAAGGGAGGGCTGAAATGGCTTGGACGCATGGAGATGAGGAAAGAGCTACTAAGAGGGTATCCATGTCAAAAGAGGAACGAGGAAAAGGGAGAACCCAAGGCAGAGGTGGAAGGAAGGAGTGAAAGATGCTTTGAAGGTTCAGGGCCTGACCTTGTAGGAGAGTGTAAGATGTTCAAGTGGGAGAGTGAATTGGGGCATTGTGGTTTTCAGGGGATGACATGCTGTCATTGGTCTGAACCAAGGCATTGGTAGTGATTTGGAGAAACCATGGAAAGGTCTGTGGGAACTGGTTGTGGATCTGGTTTCAGTGTATTATACATGAAAGCTAGAGATTGAATATGATTTTCACAGGAAATAGCAGACATTTGTGAAAAGATGAAAATGGGAGGAGTTCCACGTAAACTTATGTAACCCCCTCTTTTTACACCCAGCATACTGAATAACTAGTCCTTTTACAGCACACAATTCCCCAAGCTGTTTATCATTTTGATTTACAGTGCTGGGTACTTTCAGCTGCCGTATTACCCACTCTTACTTTCAAATAACCCATCAGTGATACCCGATCTCTTGCATCAAAATTGCTGACACACTCAGCTAGCTCCTTTCAGAAAACTCACCTGTCCTGACTTCTCTCGATTCCAGGTGCAAGAGCACTAACTATGAGTGACCTCTCATAATCCACTTCAATTTTTATTTACATCATTGTGGGGCTCACTTCCTTACACAGAGTCTCACTTTTCCACAACCTCTCTTTCAGCAGAAGTGCCTCCTCTTCTTTTTAGCTCTCACCCTCACACCCTGACTTTATCCATGAGATTTTCCCTAACGAATCTTACCATCCTCTTGAGCTTAGTTTCTCTCAGAGCTAGAAAATCTTTGTTCCTTTTTGCAAACATACTGCCTGTCTCCTTATTTTTCTCTTCCTTGTTATATCCATGCAAATTTGGATCCCATACTTGATCCTTCAAGGAGCTCCCATCACTTGACTTTTTCTTATATTCCAACTTTTAGAAATTGAAGTACATGGACAGGACAGTTTCCATCCTGCCCTTTTTAGTGACCTTGTATTACACTTATGTTTTTTGACTCAGAAAGGTGAGAACTCTTGGAAAGTTTAGATTATTAGTCAAAAGGCGAAATGTTTCTGACTCGGAGGAAAGTTAAGAATTACTGTAAAGTTCAAAGTTTTCCTTTTATTTTATTGATTGAATTAGTTATCTATGATAGAGCTGTATATGTAAAAGCTCTTTATGGAACCAATTTCATCTATTACCTTTTCAGAGGTGGAACATTTTGTGTTATGTATGTATATTGTAAGGTGCAAAACTATCATAAAAGCCACAAATAGAGTAAGTTGCATGTTTTATTCAGATACCTTTAATCATAATGAATAATCTTCACATAGGTTGGGTGGTACTGAGGCAGCCACTTTCTGCATGTTAACGACTGTCAAGAGTCAAGTGGAGTTTGAGCAGCATTTGGATACTTATATGTACTGTAAACTTTATCACAATAGACGGCCAAGCATATGGACGAGTCAGGTAAGCATGGTGATGTTCAGATTTCAGAGATATTGATAATTTCAAAGGTTCTATGTTACCTATGTGTGTGCATTCAATATTTATGATCATGGCATCTTTAGTGGCCCTTGTTAGTATTCCTTATTTTATTTTGAAATAGAAATGGAAAAGCATAGATGGAATGGTGGATGAGGTATTGAAAAGTAGAAGGAAAATTCTTGTTGATTAGATTTAGAAGCTGTATATGGAAACTTGGAAGAGTGGTTGTGCAGTGATTACTCAGATATATAAAGGTAAGAATTAGGCCTTTTCTAAAGTACAGTGATTGCAAGAATTAAAAGGCCTTTTCCAAAGAAGTGCATACGTGGAACTGGATAATGGTATGATTGAGTAGTCTGCAATAAATGAAGTATTAAATCAAATTTGTGTAGTGTCACCTTGAGTGTTGAATGTTTTCATGAATATTGATCACATAAGTTGCTTAAATGTTATTATGCAATCCTCTGTAACTTCTTTTTCCTTATATCCACATACTAACTTTCCATTTAAAGTTTGTCATTTAATCCACTATTGCTTTCAACATGGGCAAATGAATAGTGTTTATATATGTTCTTTTTTATTATAGAATGAAGAAATACATTTAAAATTAAAGGATATGTTAAAAAAGGTCTGATAACATAGATTCCCCCAGAGGAGTGGTAGAGAAGTGTTTTCTAGGGTTTGTGTCATTCATTTTTTCTCTATCCCATAATAAAATGAAAGAGGTACGTGTAGAATTAAAAGAACATGCCCTAGAAAGTATGCTAACATATTTCATATGACCTTGGTATGATGCTGATGCTCACACACTGTTCCCTCAGAGGAATGGTGAAAGAAGGGGTTTGGAGGAAGTATGTCTTTTGCCTTTTCTGTTTCTCATTATAAAATAAACGAAATATATATGGAAATAGAAATAAAAGTGAGATAAAAGCTATTAGAGGCAGTGAAAATTTTCTGTCAAGAGTGTAAGGTAAGGCATGTATATGACAGTATGAATATGAAAAGAGGAGAATGAATGGTTCCAAGTGAAGGCTGTTCTGTGACAGGGGTGGGAGATGTCAGCATGACTGGTTAGTTTGTTCATGGATGGGTTGGTGAGGGAGGTACATGCAAGGGTCTTGGAAAGAGAGGATGATGACACAGCACTGATGGCACATCCAAGTGAGAAACGGCAGAAGTTGGTGACTGAGTTTAGGAGAGTGTGTGAAAGGAGGAATTTGGAATTAAATGAGTAAAAGCATGGTTTTTAGGTTTTGCAGGGCAGAGGTACAGGTTTGTTGGAATGTGTTTAGAGAAAATTTGAAGGAGTGAAATGTTCAGATACCTTAGAGTAGACATGGTGATTGCAACCATGGAGGCAGAAATTAGTCATAGGGTGAGTGAGGGGGTGAAGGTTCCGGGAGGGCAAATATGACTATTTTTGAAGGTATATTAGTCCCAGCAATTCCTGGAGATAGGGGAGAAAGAATACTTCCCACGTATTCCCTGTGTGTTGTAGAAGGCAACTAAAAGGGGAGGGAGCCGGGGGCTGGAAATCCTCCCCTCTCATTTTTAATTTTCCAAAGGAAGGAAAAGAGAAGGGGCCAAGTGAGGATATTCCCTCCAAGGCTCAGTCCTGTTCTTAATGCAGGAAATGGCAAATATGTATGAAAAAAAAAAATTAATCTTAGCAATATTGTATGGATACAAGTCATGGGCTGTAGACAAGGATATGCTGAGAAGGGTGAATGTGGTTGAAATGAAATTTTTGAGGACAGTATTGGATGTCAGGTGGTTTGATCAAGTAAGAAATAAAAGGATAAGGGAAAGGTGTGGTAATAAGAAGAGTGTGGTTGAGTGAGCAAAAGAGGGTGTGCTGAAATGATTTGGACATATGGAGAGAATGAGTGATGAGAGGTTGACAAGGAGGATATGCGTGTCATAAGTGGAGGGTAAAAGGAGAAGGGAGAGATCAAATTGGAGATGGAAGGATGGGACCTGAACATTCAAAATAGTGAAAGGCATTCAAGGGATAGAGTGAATTGGAATGATGTGATAAACAGGCAGCAAAGTGCTATGAACAGTCTGTAGTACATCATTCCAATTCACTCTTTCCTGTGCATGCCTTTCACAGTTCTGCATGTTCAGGTACCAATTGCTCAAAATCTTCTTCACTCCATCCTTCCACCTCCAGTTTTCTTTCCCTGTTCTGACACATATATCCTCTTTGTCAACCTTTCCTCATACTCTCCATTTGTCCAAACCAATTCAGTATACCCTCTTCAGCTTTCTCAATCACACTCTTGTTGTTACCACAACTCTCTCTTGCTCCACAACCATACAACATTTTTGGAACTACTATTCCTTCAAACTTACCCATTTTTGCTCTCTGAGATAATATTCTCTCCTTTCACGCATTCTTCATCGCTCCCAGAACCTTCACCCCCTCCCCTACCCTGTGACTCGCTTCCGCTTCCATCCGCTGCTGAATCCACTCCCAAATATCTAAAACACCCAACTTCCTCCAATTTTTCTCCATTCAAGCTTACATCCCAATTCACTTGTCCCTCAACCCTCCTGAACCTAATAACCTTGCTCTATCCATGTTTACTCTCACCTTTCTCCTTTCACACAGTTTTCCAAACTCAGTCACCAACTTTTACAGTTTCTTATTTAATCAGCCACTAGAGCTGTATCTTCAGCAAACAACTGACTCACTTCCCAGGCCCTCTCATCCATAACAGACTGCATACTTGCCCCTCTTTCCAAAACTTTTGCATTTACCTCCCTAACCACCTCATCCATAAACAAATTGAATAACCATGGGGACATCACACAACCCTGCCACAGACTGATATTCACTGGGAACCGATCACTCTCCTCTCTTCCAACGGAAGGAGTGTGGATGTGGTGGAAATGATATGTTTGAGGACAGTATGTGGTGTGAGGTGGTTTGATCTAGTAAGTAGAGAAAGGGTAAGAGATATGTGGAAATGTAAAGAGTGTGTTGTTGAGAGAGCAGAGGAGAGTGTGTTGAAATGGTTTGGACATATAGAGAGAAGGAGTGAGGAAAGATTGACAAAGAGGATATATGTTTCAGAGGTGGAGGGAACAAGGAGAAGTAGGAGACCAAATTGGAGGTGGAAGGATGGAGTGAAAAAGATTTTTAGCAATCGGGGCCTGAACATACAGGAGGGTGAAAGGCATGCAAGGAAAGGTCTGAATTGGAACAATGTGGTATACTGGGGTTGACATGCTATCAGGGAACTGAACTAGGGCATGTGAAGCATCTGGGGTAATCCATGGAAAGGTCTGTGGGGCCTGGATGTGGATAAGGAGCTGAGGTTTCACTGCATTATACATGACAGCTACAGACTGAGTGTGAACGAATGTGGCCTCTTTCCTGACTTCATTCAGGAATGGATGAATGCACGCTGGTCCATGTGTATATATATGTATATGTCTGTGTATGTATAATTTGTTTATGGATGGGGTTGTTAGGGAGGTGAATGCAAGAGTTTTGGAAAGAGGGGCAAGAATGAAGTCTGGTGTGGATGAGAGAGCTTGGGAAGTGAGTCAGTTGTTGTTCGCTGATGATACAGCGCTGGTGGCTGATTCATGTGAGAAACTGCAGAAGCTGGTGACTGAGTTTGGTAAATTGTGTGAAAGAAGAAAGTTAAGAGTAAATGTGAATAAGAGCAAGGTTATTAGGTACAGTAGGGTTGAGGGTCAAGTAAATCGGGAGGTAAGTTTGAATGGAGAAAAACTGGAGGACGTAAAGTGTTTCAGATACCTGGGAGTGGATCTGGCAGCGGATGGAACCATGGAAGCGGAAGTGAATCATAGGGTGGGGGAGGGGGCGAAAATCCTGGGAGCCTTGAAGAATGTATGGAAGTCGAGAACATTATCTCGGAAAGCAAAAATGGGTATGTTTGAAGGAATAGTGGTTCCAACAATGTTGTATGGTTGCGAGGCATGGGCTATGGATAGAGTTGTGCGCAGGAGGGTGGATGTGCTGGAAATGAGATGTTTGAGGACAATGTGTGGTGTGAGGTGGTTTGATCGAGTAAGTAATGTAAGGGTAAGAGAGATGTGTGGAAATAAAAAGAGCGTGGTTGAGAGAGCAGAAGAGGGTGTTTTGAAATGGTTTGGGCACATGGAGAGAATTAGTGAGGAAAGATTGACCAAGAGGATATATGTGTCGGAGGTGGAGGGAACGAGGAGAAGTGGGAGACCAAATTGGAGGTGGAAAGATGGAGTGAAAAAGATTTTGAGTGATCGGGGACTGAACATGCAGGAGGGTGAAAGGCGGGCAAGGAATAGAGTGAATTGGATCGGTGTGGTGTACCGGGGTTGGCGTGCTGTCGGTGGATTAAATCAGGGCATGTGAATCATCTGGGGTAAACCATGGAAAGCTGTGTGGGGCCTGGATGTGGAAAGGGAGCTGTGGTTTCGGGCATTATTGCATGACAACTAGAGACTGAGTGTGAACGAATGAGGCCTTTGTTGTCTTTTCCTAGCGCTGCCCCGCACACATGAGGGGGGGAGGGGGATGGTATTCCATGTGTGGCGAGGTGGCAGTGGGAGTGAATAAAGGCAGACAGTGTGATTTGTGTGCATGGGTATATATGTATGTGTCTGTGTGTGTATATATGTGTGTACATTGAGATGTATAGGTATGTATATTTGCGTGTGTGGACGTGTGTGTATATCCATGTGTATGGGGGTGGGTTGGGCCATTTCTTTCTTCTGTTTCCTTGCGCTACCTCGCAAACGCGGGAGACAGCGACAAAGCAAAATAAAAAAATAAAAATATAATAATGTATATTTATGTATATGTTGATATGTATATGTATGTATTTGTGCGTGTATGAGCTTTTATGTATATGCAAGGTAGTGCCATGAAACGACAACAAAGGCCACATTTGTTCACACTCTGTCTCTAGGTGTCATGTGTAATGCACCGAAACCACAGCTCCCTTTCCACATCCAGACCTCACAAAACTTCCCATGGTTTACCCCGGACACTTCACATGCCCTGGTACAATCCACTGACAGCACGTCGACCCCAGTATACCACATCGTTCCAATTCTTTCTATTCCTTGCTTACCTTTCACCCTCCTGCATGTTTAGGCCCCAGTCGCTCAAAATCTCTTTCACTCCATCCTTCCACCTCCAGTTTGGTCTCCCACTTCTCATTCCCTACACTTCTGACACTTATAACCTTTTTGTCAATCTTTTCTCACTCATTCTCTCCATGAGACCAAACCATTTCAATAGACCCTCTTCCGCTCTCTCAACCACACTTTTTATTACCACACATCTCTCTTACCCTTTCATTACTTACTCTGTCAAACCACCTCACACCACATAGTCCTCAGACATCTCATTTCCAACACATCCACCCTTCTCCACACAACCCTATCTATAGCCCAAGCCTCGCAACCATATAACATTGTTAGAACCACTATTCCTTCAAACATACCCATTTTTGCTTTCCGAGATATTGTTCTCACCTTCCACACATTCCTCAACGCTCCCAGAACCTTCGCCCCCTCCCCACCCAGTGACTCACTTCTGCTTCCATGGTTCCATCCGCTGCTTTATCCACTCCCACATATCTAAAACACTTCACTTGCTCCAGTTTTTCTCCATTCAAACTTACCTCCCAATTGACGTGTCCCTGAACCCTACTGTACCTAATAACCTTGCTCTTATTCACATTTACTCTCAGCTTTCTTCTTTCACACACTTTACCAAACTCAGTCACCAGCTTCTGCAGTTTCTCACCTGAATCAGCCACCAACGCTGTTATCATCAGCGAACAACAACTGACTCACTTCCCAAGCCCTCTCATTCACAACAGAGTGCATACTTACCCCTCTCTCCAAATTCTTACATCACGCACCCCTGCCGCAAACCGACATTCACTGGGAACCAATCACTTTCCTCTCTTCCTACTTCGAACACTTGCCTTACATCCTTGATAAAACCTTTTCACTGCTTCTAACAACTTGCCTCCCACACCATATACTCTTAATACCTTCCACAGACCATCTCTATCAACTCTATCATATGCCTTCTCCAGATCCATAAATGCTACATACAAACCCATTTGTTTTTCTAAGTATTTCTCACATACATTCTTCAAAGCAAACACCTGATCCACACATCCTCTACCACTTCTGAAACCACACTGCTCTTCCCCAATCTGATGCTCTGTATATGCCTTCACCCTCTCAATCAGTACCCTCCCATATAATTTCCCAGGAATATTCAACAAACTTATACCTCTGTAATTTGAACACTAACCTTTATCCCCTTTGCCTTTATATAGTGGCACTATTCATGTATTTCGCCAATCCTCAGGCACTTCACCATGAACCATAGATACATTGAATATCCTCACCAACCATTCAACAACACAGTCACCCCCTATTTTAATAAATTCCATTACAGTACCATCCAAACCTACCACCTTGCCAGCTTTCATCTTCCGCAAAGCTTTCACTACCTCTTCTCTGTTTACCAAACCATTCTCCCTGACCCTCTCACTTCACCCACTAAATCGACCAAAACCCCCTATATCTGCCACTTTATTATTTAACACATTTAACAAACCCTCAAAATACTCATTCCATCTCTTTCTCACATCACTATTTATTATTACCTCCCCATTAGCCCCCTTCTTTGATGTTCCCATTTGTTCTCTTGTCTTACACACTTTATTTACCTGCTTCCAAAACATCTTTTTATTCTCCCTAGACTTTAATGATAGTCTCTCACCTGAACTCTCATTTGCCCTCCTTATCACCTCTTGCACCTTTCTCTTGACCTCCTGCCTCTTTCTTTTATACATCTCCCAGTCATTTGCACTATTTTCCTGCAAAAATTGTCCAAATGCCTCTCTCTTCTCTTTCACTAATAATCTTAATTCTTCATCCCACTACTCACTACCCTTTCTAATCTGCCCACCTCCCACATTTCTCATGCCACAAGCATCTTTTGCGCAAGCCATCACTGCTTCCCTAAATACATTCAATTCCTCCCCCACTCCCCTTACGTCCTTTGCTCTTACCTTTTTCCATTCTGCACTCAGTCTCTCCTGGTACTTCCTCACACAAGTCTCCTTCCTAAGCTCACTTACTCTCACCAATCTCTTCACCCCCAACATTCTCTCTTCTTCTTTGAAAACCTCTACAAATCTTCACCTTCGTCTCCACAAGATAATGATCAGACATCCCACCAGTTACACCTCTCAGCATATTAACATCCAGAAGTCTCTCTTTCATGCACCTATCAATTAACACGTAATCCAATAATGCTCTCTGGCCATCTCTCCTACTTACATACGTATACTTATGGATATCTCTCTTTTTAAACCAGGTATTCCCAATCACCAAACCAGTCCTTTTTCAGCACACAAATCTACAAGCTCTTCACCATTTCCATTTACAACATTGAACATCCCATGTACACCAATTATTCCCTCAACTGCCACATTACTCTCCTTTGCACCCAAATCACCCATCACTATAACCCATTCTCGTGCATCAAAATTGCTAACACACTCACTCAGTTGCTCCCAAAACATTTGCCTCTCAAGATCTTTCCTCTCATGCCTGCCCAGGTGCATAGGCACCAATAATCACCCATCTCTCTCCATCCACTTTCAGTTTTACCCTTATCAATCTAGAGTTTACTTTCTTACACTCTGTTACATATTCCCACAACTCCTGTTTCAGAGAGTAGTGCTACTCCTTCCTTTGCTCTTGTCCTCTTACCAACCCCTGACTTCATTCACAAAACATTTCCAAACCACTCTTCCCCTTTACCCTTGAGCTTTGTTTTCTTCAGAGCCAAAACATCCAGGTTCCTTTCTTCAAACATACTACCTATCTCTCCTTCTTTCTCATCTTGGTTGTATCCACACACATTTAGACACCCCGATCTGAGCCTTCGAGGAGGATGAGCACTCCTCGCATGACTCCTTCTTCTGTTTCCCTTTTTTTTTTTACATCATTATACTTTCTCATTGTCTCCCGCGTTATCAAGGTAGCACAAGGAAACAGACGAAAGAAAGGCCCAATTCACCCACATAGACATGTATATACATACACGTCCACACACACACATATACATACCTATACATATCAACATATACATATATGTACATACACAGACATATACATATATATACATGTACATAATTCGTACTTGCTGCCTTTATTCATTCCCGTCACCACCCCGCCACACATGATATGACAGCCCCCCACACACGCGTGAGGTAGCACTAGGAAAAGACAACAAAGGCCACATTCATTCACATTCAGTCTCTAGCTGTCATGTGTAATGCACCAATACCAAAGCTCCCTTTCCACATCCAGGCCCCACAAAAGTTTCCATGGTTTACCCCAGACTTTTCACATGCCCTGGTTCAATCCATTGACAGCACGACGACCCCGGAATACCACATCGTTCCAATTCACTTTATTCATTGCACGCCTTTCACCCTCCAGCATGTTCAGACCCCAATCACTCAAAATCTTTTTCACTCCATCCTTCCACTTTCAATTTGGTCTTCCACTTCTCTTCGTTCCCTCCACCTCTGGCAAATATATCCTCTTTGTCAGTCTTTCCTCACTCATTCTCTCCATGTGACCAAACCATTTCAAAACACCCTCTTCTGCTCTCTCAACCACACTCTTTTTATTACCACACATCTCTCTTACCCTTTCATTACTTAGTCAAACCACCTCACATCACATATTGTCCTCAAACTTCTCATTCCCAACACATCCACCCTCCTCCACACAACCCTATCTATAGCCCATGCCTCGCAACCATATAACATTGTTGGAACCACTATTCCCTCAAACATACCCATTTTTGCTTTCCAAGCCATCACTGCTTCCCTAAATACATCCCATTCCTCCCTCACTCCCCTTATGTCATTTGCTCTCACCTTTTGCCATTCTTCACTCACTTTCTCCTGATACTTCCTCACACAAGTCTCCTTTCCAAGCTCACTTACTCTCACCGCTCTCTTCTCCCAAACATTCTCTCTTCTTTTCTGAAAATTTCTACAAATCTTCACCTTTGCCTTCACAAAATAATGATCAGCCCCTCTCAGCACATTAACGTCCTAAAGTTTCTCTTTCACACGATTATCAATTAACATGTAATCCAATAACGCCCTCTGGCCATCTCTCCTACACACATATGTATACTTATGTATATCTCTCTTTTTAAACCAGGTATTCCCAATCACCCATCACTATAACCTGGTCTCGTGCATCAAAGCTGCTAACACACTCACTCAGCTGCTCCTATAACATTAGCCTCTCATGATGTTTCTTTGCATGACCAGGTGCACAGGCACATCACCCATCTCTCTCCATGCACTTTCAGTTTTACCCATATCAATCCAGAGTTTACTTTCTCTATCACATATTCCCACAACTCCTGCTTCAGGAGGTTTGCTGCTCCTTACTTTGCTCTTGTCTTCTCACTTCCTCTCATTAACTTCCCACATATTTCTTGCATGTCATAAAAGGTGACTGAAAGGGGAGGGAGCAGGAGGGCTGGAAATCCTCCCCTCCAGTTTTTACTTTTCCAAAAAAAAGGAATAGAGAAGGGGGCCAAGTGAGCATTTTCTCTCTTAGGCTAAGTCCTCTGTTGTAATGCTACCTCACTAATGCAGGAAAAGGTGAAAATGCATTAAAATAAAATGTGTAGGAGTAGGAAGAAAGGAGAGTAATTGGTTCCTAGTGATTGTCGGTTTACAGAAAGGGTGTGTGACGTCACCGTGGTTGTTTAAATTCTTTATGGATGGGGTGGTTAGGGAGGTGAATGCAAGAGTTCTGGAAATAGGGACAAGCATGCAGTCTGTTGTGGATGAGATGGCCTGGGAAGTGAGTCAGTTGTTCACTGATGATACAGCTTTGGTGGCTGAATCGGATGAGAAATTGCAGAGGTTGGTGATTGAGTTTGGTAAAGTGTGTGAAAGGAGAAAGTTGAGAGTAAATGTGAATAAGAGCAAGGTTTATCAGGTTCAGTAAGGTTGAGGGACAAGTTAATTGGGAGGTAGGTTTGAATGGAGAAAATCTGGAGGAAGTGAAGTGTTTTAGATATCTGGGAGTGGACTTAGCTGCGGATGGAACCATGGAAGTGGAAGTGAGTCACGGTGGGGGAGGGGGTGAAGGTTCATCGCTCCCAGAACCTTCACCCCCTCCCCCACCGTGACTCACTTCCGCTTCCATGGTTCCATCTGCAGCTAAGTCCACTCCCAGATATCTAAAACACTTCACTTCCTCCAGATTTTCTCCATTCAAACCTATCTCCCAATTAACTTGTCCCTCAACCTTACTGAACCTGATAAACCTTGCTCTTATTCACATTTACTCTCAACTTTCTCCTTTCACACACTTTACCAAACTCAATCACCAACCTCTGCAATATCTCACCCGATTCAGCCACCAAAGCTGTATCATCAGTGAACAACAACTGACTCACTTCCCAGGCCCTCTCATCCACAACAGACTGCATGCTTGTCCCTATCTCCAGAACTCTTGCATTCACCTCCCTAACCACCCCATCCATAAAGAATTTAAACAACCACGGTGACGTCACACACCCTTGCTGTAAACCGACACTCACTAGGAACCAATTACTCTCCTTTCTTCCTACTCCTACACATTTTATTTTAATGCATTTTCACCATTTCCTGCATTAGTGAGGTAGCATTACAACAGAGGACTGAGCCTAAGAGAGAAAATGCTCACTTGGCCCCCTTCTCTATTCCTTTTTTTTTGGAAAAGTAAAAACTGGAGGGGAGGATTTCCAGCCCTCCTGCTCCCTCCCCTTTCAGTCACCTTTTATGACATGCAAGAAATATGTGGGAAGTTAATGAGAGGAAGTGAGAAGACAAGAGCAACGTAAGGAGTAGCAAACCTCCTGAAGCAGGAGTTGTGGGAATATGTGATAGAGAAAGTAAACTCTGGATTGATATGGGTAAAACTGAAAGTGCATGGAGAGAGATGGGTGATGTGCCTGTGCACCTGGTCATGCAAAGAAACATCATGAGAGGCTAATGTTATAGGAGCAGCTGAGTGAGTGTGTTAGCAGCTTTGATGCACGAGACCAGGTTATAGTGATGGGTGATTGGGAATACCTGGTTTAAAAAGAGAGATATACATAAGTATACATATGTGTGTAGGAGAGATGGCCAGAGGGCGTTATTGGATTACATGTTAATTGATAATCGTGCGAAAGAGAAACATTAGGACGTTAATCTGCTGAGAGGGGCTGCTGGAGGGATGTCTGATCATTATTTTGTGAAGGCAAAGGTGAAGATTTGTAGAAATTTTCAGAAAAGAAGAGAGAATGTTTGGGAGAAGAGAGGGGTGAGAGTAAGTGAGCTTGGAAAGGAGACTTGTGTGAGGAAGTATCAGGAGAGATTGAGTGAAGAATGGCAAAAGGTGAGAGCAAATGACAAAGGGGAGTGAGGGAGGAATGGGATGTATTTAGGGAAGCAGTGATGGCTTGCGCAAAAGATGATTGTGGCATGAGAAAGGTGGGAGGTGTGCAGATTAGAAAGGGGAGTGAAAGGTGGGATGAAGAAGTAAGAATGTTAGTGAAAGAGAAGAGAGAGGTGTTTGGATGATTTTTGCTGGGAAGTAGTGCAGATGACTGGGAGATGTATAAAAGAAAGTGGCAGGAGGTCAAGAGAAAGGTGCAAGAGGTGAAAAAGAGGGCAAATGAGAGCTGGGGTGAGCGTATCATTAATTTTTAAGGAGAATAAAAAGTGTTTTGGAATGAGGTAAATAAAGTGTGTAGAAGAGAACAAATGGGAATATCGGTGAAGGGGGCAAATGGAGAAGTAATAACAAGTAGTGATGAAGTGAAGAGATGCAGTGAATATTTTGAAGGTCTGTCAAATATGTTTGATGATAGAGTGGGAGATATAGGGTATTTTGGTTGAGGTCGTGTCCGAAGTGAGAGGGTCAGGGAGAATGGTTTGGTAAATAGAGAAGTGGTAGTGAAAGCTTTGCAGGAGATGAAAGCCAGCAAGGCGGCGGGTTTGGATGGTATTGCAGTGGAATTTATTAAAAAAAAAAGGGGTGACTGTTTTGTTGATTGGTTGGTAAGGATATTCACTGTATGTATGGATCATGGTGAGGTGCCTGAGAATTGGCGGGATGCATCATACGTAGGCAAAGGGGATAAAGTTGTGTTCAAATTACTGAGGCATACGTTTGTTGAGTATTCCTGAGAAATTATATGGGAGGGTATTGATTGAGGGGATAAAGGCATGTCCAGAGCATCAGATTATGGAAGATCAATGTGGTTTCACAAGAGGTAGAGGATGTGTGGATCAGGTGTTTGCTTTGAAGAATGTATGTGAGAAATACTTAGAAAAACAGATGGATTTGTATGTAGCATTTATGTATCTGGAGAAGGCATATGATAGGGTTCATAGAGATGCTTTGTGGAAGGTTTTAAGAGTATATGGTTTGGGAGGTAAGTTGCTAGAAGCAGTGAAAAGTTTTTAACAAGGATGTAAGGCATGTGTACGAGTAGGAAGAGAGGAAAGTGATTGGTTCCCAATGAATGTTGGTTTGAAGCAAGGTTGCGTGATGTCTCCATGGTTGTTTAATTTGTGTATGGATGGGGTTCTTCGGAAGGTGAATGCAAGAGTTTTGGAGACGGGCAAGTTTTCAATCTGTTCTGGATGAGAGGGCTTGGGAAGTGAGTCAGTTGTTCGCTGATGATACAGAACTGGTGGTTGATTTGGGTGAGAAACTGCAGAAGTTGGTGACTGAGTTTGGTAAAGCGTGTGAAAGAAGAAAGCTGAGAGTGAATGTGAATAAGAGCAAGGTTATTAGGTTCAGCAGGGTTGAGGGACAAGGTAATTGGGAGGTAAGTGTGAATGGAGAAAAACTGGAGGAAGTGAAGTGTTTTAGATATCTAGGAGTGGAATTATCAGCAGGTGGAACCATAGAAGCAGAAGTGAGTTGGGGGGGGGGGGGGGGGGGGGGGGGTGAAGGTTCTGGGAGCATTGAAGAATGCATGGAAGGTGAGATCGTTATCTCTGAGAGCAAAAATAGGTTTGTTTGAAGGAGTAGTGGTTCCAACAATGTTTTATGGTTGTGAGACATGGGCTATAGATATGGTTGTGCATAGGAGGGAGGATGTGTTGGAAATGAAATGTTTGAGGACAATATGTGGTGTAAGGTAATTTGATTGAGTAATGAAAGGTTGAGAAATGTGTGGTAATAGAGTGTGGTTTAGAGTGCAGAAGAGGGTGTGTTGAAATGGTTTGGACACATGGAGAGAATGAGTGAGAAAAGAGGATATATGTGTCAGAGGTGGAGGGAAGAAGTGGGAGACCAAATTGGAGGTGGAAGGAAGGAGTGAAAAAGATCCTGAGCGATCAAGGCCTAAGCATGCAGGCGGGTGAAAGGCATGCAAGGAATAGAGTGAATTGGAACGATTTGGTATACCAGAGTCAACGTGCTGTCAGTGGATTGAACCAGGGCATGTGAAGCATCTGGGGTAAACCATGGAAAGTTCTGTGGGGCCTGGATGTGGAAAGGGAGCTGTGGTTTCTGTGCATTGCACATGACAGCTAGAGACTGAGTGTCTTATCTTAGCACTACCTCACTTGTGTGCACGGGTTGGGGGGTGGGTGCCTTTTCATTTGTGGCAGGGTGGCAACGGGAATGGATGAAGGCAGCAAGTGTGGATGTGTAAACGTGTATATATGTATGTGTCTGTGTATGTATATGTATGTATACCTTGACATGTACAGGTACATATATGTGCGTGTGTGGGCATTTATGTATATACATGTGTATGTGGGTGGGTTGGGCCATTCTTTCATCTGTTTCCTTGCACTACCTCGCTAACATGAGAGACAGCGACTAAGCATAATAAATGATAAATATATCCCTGGGGATTGGGAAGAAAGAGTACTTCCCATGTATTCCCTGTGTGTCATAGAAGGCGACTAAAGAGGGCGGGAGCGAGGGCTGGACACCCCCCCCCCCCTTGTATTTAAATTTCTAAAAGGGGAAACAGAAGGAGTCATGCAGAGAGTGCTCATCCTCCTCAAAGGCTCTGACTGGGTGTCTGAATGTGTGTAGATGTGACTTAGATGAGAAGAAAGGAGAGATAGGTAGTATGTTTAAGGGAAGGAACCTGGATGTTTTGGCTCTTAGTGAAATGAAGCTCAAGGGTAAAGGGGAAGAGTGGTTTTGGGGATGTCTTGGGAGTACAGTCAGGGGTTGGTTAGAGGACAAGAGCGAAGGAAGGAGTGTCACATCTGAAGCAAGAGTTGTTTAATATGTGATAGTGTAAGAAAGTAAATTGTAGATTGATGTGGGTAAAAAATAAAGTGGATGGAGAGAGATGGGTGACTCTTGGTGCCTATGCACCTGGTCATGAGAAGAAAGATCATGAGAGGCAAGTGTTTTGGGAGCAGCTGAGCGTATTAGCAGTTTTGATGCACAAGACCGAGTTGTAGTGATGGGTGATTTGAATACGAAGGTGAGAAACATCGCAGTTGAGGGTCTAATTGATGTACATGGAGTGTTCAGTGTTGTAAATGGAAATGGTGAACTTGTGGATTTGTGTGTTGAAAAAGGACTGGTCATTGGGAATACCTGGTTTAAAAAGAGAGATATATATAGGTATACATATGTGAGTAGGTGAGATGGTCAGTGGGCATTATTAGATTACATGTTTATTGATAGGAGTGTAAAAGAGAGACTTTTGGATATAAATTTCCTGAGAGGGGCAGTTAGAGGGATGTATATCACTATCCTGTGGAGGCAAAGGTGAAGAGTTGTAGAGGTTTTCAGAAAAGAAGAGAGAATGTTAGGGAGGAGAGATTGGTGTGAGGAAGTACCAAGAGAGATTAAGTGCAAATGACATGAGGGGAGTGGGGGAGGAATGGGATGTATTTAGGGAATCAGTGATGGCTTGCACAAAAGATGCATGTGACATGAGAAAGGTGGGAGGTGGGCAGATCAGAAAGGGTAGAGAGTGGTGGAATGAAGAAGTAAGATTGATAGTGAAAGAGAAGAGAGAGGCCTTTGGATGATTTTTGCAGGGAAGTTTTGCAAATGACTGGGAGATGTAGAGAAGAAAGCAGCAGCAGACGTAAAAAAGACAAATGAGAGTTTGGGTGAGAGAGTATCATTAAATTTTAGGGAGAATAAAAAGATGTTTTGGAAGGAGGTAAATAAAGTGTATATGACAAGAGAACAAATGGGAACATGGGTGAAGGAGGCAAATGGGGAGGTAATAACAAGTAGTGATGAAGTGAGAAGGTGGAGTGAGTATTTTGAAGGTTTATTAAATGTGTTTCATGATAGAGTGGCAGATATAGGGTGTTTGGGTCAGGGTTGTGTGCGAAATGAGAGGGTCAGGGAGAATTGTTTGGTAAACAGAGAAGAGAGTGCGAAATGAGAGGGTCAGGGAGAATGGTTTGGTAAACAGAGAAGAGAAAGTCAAAGCTTTGCTGAAGATGAAAGCTGGCATAGCGGAAGGTTTGGATGGTATTGTAGTGGAATTTATTAAAAAGGGGATGACTGTGTTGATTGGTTGGTAAAGATAATCATTGTATGTATGGATCATGTTGAAGTGCCTGAGGATTGGCGGAATGCATGCATAGTGCCATTGTACAAAGGCAAAGAGGATAGGTGAGTGTTCAAACTACAGAGGCATAAGTTTATTGAGTATTCCTGGGAAATTATATGGGAGGGTATTGATTGAGAGGGTAAAGGCATGTACAGAGCATCAGATTGGGGAAGAGCAGTGTGGTTTCAGAAGTGGTAGAGGATGTGTGGATCAGGTGTTTGCTTTGAAGAATGTATATCAGAAATACTTAGAAAAACAGATGAATTTGTATGTAGAATTTATGGCTCTGGAGAAGGCATATGATAGGGTTCATAGACATGCAATCTGGAAGATATTAAATGTATATGGTGTGGGAGGTAAGTTGCTAGAAGCAGTGAAAAGTTTTTACCAAGTATATAAGGCATCTGAACGAGTAGGTAGAAAGTGATCGGTTCCCAGTGAATGTCACTTTATGGCAGGGGATGCATGATATCTTCATGATTGTTTAATTTGTTTATGGATGGGGGTGGTTAGGGAAGTGAATGCAAGAGTTTTGGAGAGATGGGCAAGAATGCAGTCCTGTTGTGGATGAGAGGGCTTGGGAAGTGAGTCAGTTTTTGTTCACTTATGATACAGCACTGGTGGCTGATTCAGGTGTGAAACTGAATAAGAGCAAGGTTATTCGGTACAGTAAGATTGAGAAGCAAGTTAATTAGGAGGTAAGTTTGATTGGAGCAAAATTGGAGGAAGTGAAGTGTTTTAGATATCTGGGAGTGGACTTAGCAGCAGATGGAACCATGGAAGTGGAAGTGAGTCACAGGGTGGGGGAGGGGATGAAGATTCCAGAAGCATTGAAGAGTGTGTGGAAGGCGAGAACATTATCTCGGAGAGCAAATATGGGTATGTTTGAAGGAATAGTTGTTCCAACAATGTTATATGGTTGTGAGGCATGAGCTATAAATAGGGTTTTGCAGAGGAGGGTAGATGTGTTGGAAATGAAATGTATGAGGACAATATGTGGCATGAGGTGGTTTGATCGAGTAAGTAATGAAAGGGTAAGAGAGATGTGTGGTAATAAAAAGAGTGTGGTTGAGAGAGCAGAAGAGGATGTGTTGAAATGGTTTGGACACATGGAGAGAATGAGTGAGGAAAGATTGACAAAGAGGATATATGTGTCAGAGATGAAGGGAAGAAGGAGAAGCGGGAGACCAAATTGAAAGTAGAAGGATGGAGTGAAGAAGATTATGAGTAACCAGGGCTTGAACATACAGGAGGGTGAAAGATTTGCAAGGAATAGAGTGAATTGGAACGATATGTTATACCGGGGTCGAAGTGCTGTCAATGGATTGAACCAGGGCATGGGAAGTGTCTGGGGTAAACCATGGAAAGGTGTATAGGGCCTGGATGTGGAAAGGAAGTTGTGGTTTCAGTGCATTACACATGACAGCTAGAGACTGAGTGTGAACGAACATGGCCTGTTTGTCTTTCCTTGGCACTATCTCACTGAAGAGAGAGAGGGGGTGGGGAATGCTGTTTCTTCTGTGGCAGGGTGGTGACAGGAATGAATGAAGGCAACAAGTATGAATATGTACATGTGTATATATATGTTTATGTCTGTGTATGTAAATGTATGTATACGTGCGTATGTGGGTGTTTATGTATATATATGTGTATATGAGTGGTTGGGCCATTCTTCATCTGTTTTCTTGCTCTACCTCGCTGACATGGGAAACAGCGCTTAAGTATGATATATGTTATATATATTCATTTATCATACTTAATCGCCATCTCCCATGTTCGAGAGGTTGCACAAGGAAACAGACGAGGAATGGCCAATCTCACCCATCTACTCATATTTATACATAACACCCACACACGCACATGTACAAATTCATATGTGCTGCCTTTATCCTTTCACATTGCCACACATGAAATAGCATCCCCCCCAGCAAGGTAGTGCCAGAAACAGACAAAAAAGGCCACATTCATTCACACTCTATCTCTAGCTGTCATTTGTAATGCACTGAAACCACAGCTCCTTTTCCACATCCAGGTGCCACAGACCTTTCCATGGTTTACCCCAGATGCTTCACATGCCCCGGTTCAATCCATTGACAGCATGTTGAACCCGGTATACCACATTGGTCCGATTTCTTCCACAGCTTTCACCCATCCCCGGTCGTTCAAAATCTTTTTCACTCCATCCTTCCACCTCCAATTTGGTCTCCCACTTCTCCTTCCCTCCACTTCTGACACATATATCCTCTTTGTCAATCTTTTCTCACTCATTCTCTCCATGTGTTCAAACCATTTCAACACACCCTCTTCTGATTTCTCAACCACATTCTTTTTATTACCACACATCTTTCTTACCCTTTCATTATTTGCCCAATCAAACCACCTCATGCCACATAATGTCCCCAAACATTTCATTTTCAAAACATCCACCCTTTTCCTCATAATCCTATCTATAGCCCATGCCTCGCAACCATGTAACATTGTTGGAACCACTATTCCTTCAAAAATACCCATTTTTGATCTCCGAGATAACATTCTCGCCTTCTGCACATTCTTCAACCCTCCCAGAACCTTCGCCCCCTCCCCCACTCTGTGACACTTCCGCTTCTGTTCCATCCGCTGCCAAGTCCACTCCCAGATATCTAAAACACTTCATTTCCTCCAGTTTTTCTCCATTCAAACTTACCTCCTATTTAACATGTCCCTCAACCCTACAGAACCTAACAACCATGCTCTTATTCACATTTACTCTCAACTTTCTACTTTCACACACTTTACCAAACTCAGTCACCAACTTCTGCAGTTTCTCACCCAAATCAGCCACCAGTGCTGTATCATCAGCGAACAACAACTGACTCACTTCCCAGGCCCCTTCATACAGAACAGACTGCATACTTACCTCTCTCTCCAAAACTCTTGCATTCATTTCCCTAACAACCCCATCCATAAACAAATCAAACAACTATGAAAACATCACACACCCCTGCCACAAACCAATATTCATTGGGAACTAATCACTTTCCTCTCTTCCTACTCATACACATGCCTTACATCCTTAGTAAAAACTTTTCACTGCTTCTAGCAACTTCCCTCCTACACCATACACTTACTCTTAAAACCTTTCACAAAGCATCTCTATGAACCCTATCATATGCCCTCTCCAGATACATAAATGCCACAAACAAATCCATCTGTTCAAAGCAAACACCTGATCCACACAACCTCTACCACTTTTGAAACCACACTGCCCTTCCCCAGTCTGATGCTCTCTACATGCCTTTACCCTTCCATATGATTTATCCCAGGAATACTCAACAAACTTATGCCTCTATAATTTGAACACTCAGCTTTATCCCCTTTGCCTTTGTACAATGGCCCTATGCATGCATTCTACCAGTCCTCAGGCACTTCACCATGATCTATACATACATTGAATATCCTTACCAACCAATCAACAACACAGTCCTTGGGGATTGGTGAGAAAGAATATTCCCACGTATTCCCTGCTTGCTGTAGAAGATGATTAAAAGGGGAGGGAGCGGGTGGGCTGGAAATCCTCCCCTCCCATTTTTACTTTTCTAAAAGAAGGAACAGAGAAGGGGGGCCAAGTGAGGATAGTCCTTCTAAGGCTCGTTCCTTTGTTCTTAATGCTACCTCGCTGACGTGGGAAATGATGAATGTATGAAAATATATATTTATTTCTTTATTATACTTTGACGCTGTCTCCCGCGTTAGCGAGGTAGCGCTAGGAAACAGACAAAAGGATGGTTAAACCCACCCATACATGAATGCCCACGCATGCACATATACCTACTTATACATTTCAAAGTATACATACACATACATATACATATATACACATGTACATATTCATACGTGCTGCCTTCATCCATTCCTGCTGCCACCCCACCACACATGAAAAACAGCACCCCCCTCCCCCCTCGAGTGCAAGAGGTAGCGCCAGGAAACGACAACAAAGGCCACATTCGTTCACACTCAATCTCTAGCTGTCATGTGTAATGCACCAAAACCACAGCTCCCTCTCCACATCCACACCTCACAAAACTTTCCATGGATTACCTTAGACACTTCACATGCCTTGGTTCAATCCATTGACTGCACGTCAACCCCGGTATACCACATCATTCCAATTCATTCTATTCCTTGCACGCCTTTCACCCTCCTGTATGTTTCAAGATCTTTTTCACTCCATCCTTCCACCTCCAATTTGGTCTCCCACTTCTCATTCCCTCCAACTTTGACACATATATCCTCTTTGTCAGTCTTTCCTCAGTCATTCTATCTCTGTGACCAAACCATTTAACCATTTCAATACACCCTCTTCTGCTCTCTCAACCACACTCTTTTTATTACCACACATCTCTCTCATCCTTTCATTACTTACATGATCAAACCACCTCACACCACATAGTCCTCAAACATCTCATTTCCAACACATCCACCCTCCTCTGCACAACCCTATTTATGGCCCATGCCTCACAACCATATAACTTTGTTGGAACTACTGTTCCTTCAAACATACCCATTTTTGCTCATTTTTGCTCCCTGAGATAATGTTTTCACCTTCCACACATTCTTCAAAGCTCCAAGAACCTTTGTCCCCTCCCCCACCCTATGACTCACTTCCGCTTCCATGGTTCCATCCATTGCCAAATCCACTCCCAGATATCTAAAACGACTCGCTTCCTCCTGTTTTTCTCCATTCAGACTTCCCAATTTACTTGTCCCTCAACCCTACTGAACCTAATAATCTTGCTCTTATTCACATTTACTCTCAGCTTTCTTCTTTCACACACTACCAAACTCAGTCACCAACTTCTGCAGTTTCTCACCCGAATCGGCCACCAGCACTGTATCATCAATGAACATCAACTGACTCACTTCCCAAACCCTTTCATCCATGACAGACTGCATACTTGCCCCTCTCTCCAAAACTCTTGCATTCACCTCCCTAACAACCCCATCCATAAACAAATTAAACAACCATGGAGACATCACACACCCCTGCCACATACCAACATTCACTGGGAACCACTCACTTTCCTCTCTTCCTACTCATACACATGCCTTATATCCTCGATAAAAGCTTTTCACTGCTTCTAGCAACTTACCTCCCACACCATATACTCTTAATACCTTCCACAGAGCATCTCTATCAACTCTATCATATGCCTTTTCCAGATCCATAAATGCTACATACAAATCCATCTGCTTTTCTAAGTATTTCTCACATACATTCTTCAAAGCAAACACCTGATTCACACATCCTTTACCACTTCTGAAACCACACTGCTCCTCCCCAATCTGATGCTCTGTACATGCCTTTACCCTCTCAATCAATACGCTCCCATATAATTTCCCAGGAATACTCAACAAACTTATACCTCTGTAATTTGAACACTCACCTTTATTCCCTTTGCGTTTGTACAATGGCACTATATGTGCATTCCGCCAATCCTCAGGCACTTCCCATGAACTGTAAATACATTGAATATCCTCAACAACAACACAGTCACCCCCTTTTTTAATAAATTCCCCAGCAATACCATCCAAATCCGCCGCCTTCCTGGCTTTCATTTTCTGCAAAGCTTTCATTACCTCTGCTCTGTTTACCAAATCATTCTGTGTAACCCTCTCACTTCACACACCACCTCAAGCAAAACACCCTATATCTCCCACTCTATCATCACACATATTCAACAGACCTTCAAAATACTCACTCCATCTCCCTCTCACTTCACTACTACTTGTTATTACCACCCCATTTGCCCCCTTCACCCATGTTCCCACTCGTTCTCTTGTCTTACGCACTTTATTTACCTCCTTCCAAATCATCTCATTTTCCCTAAAATTTAATGATGCTCTCTCACCCCAACTCTCGTTTGCCCTCTTTTTCCCCTCTTGCACCTTTCTCTTGACCTCTAGCCTCTTTCTTTTATACATCTCCCAGTCATTTGCACTATTTACCTGCAGAAATTGTCCAAACTCTCTCTTCACTTTCACTAACAATATTACTTTTTCATCTCACCACTCACTACCCTTTCTAATCTGCCCCCCTCCCACCTTTCTCATGCCACAGGCATCTTTTGCACAAGCCATCACTGCTTCCCTAAATACATCCCATTCCTCCCCCACTCCCCTTATGTCATTTGCTCTCACTTTTCTCCATTCTGCACTCAATCTCTTCTGGTACTTCCTCACACAAGTCTCCTTTCCAAGCTCACTTACTTTCACCACTCTCTTCACCCCATCATTCTCTCCTCTTTTCTGAAAACCTCTAAAAATCTTCACTTTTGCCTCCACAAGATAATGATCAGACATCCCTCCAGTTGCCCCTCTTATCACATTAATATCCAAAAGTCTCTTTTTCACCTGCCTGTCAATTAACACGTAGTTCAATAGCCCTCTCAGGCCATCTCTCCTACTTACATACGTATACTTATGTATATCTTTCTTTTTAAACCAGGTATTCCCAATCACCAGTCCTTTTTCAGGACACAAATCTACAAGCTCTTAACCATTTCCATTTACAACACTGAATACCTCATGTACTCCCGTTCCCTTTAGTCGCCTTCTACGACACGCGGGAATGCGTGGGAAGTATTCTTTCTTCTTTATCCTCTGCAGAATATGGCGTAAAAATGCTCCCCTGCTTGTATTTAACTTTCTATAAAGGGAAACAGAAGGAGGAGTCGTGTGGGGAGTGCTCATTCTCCTCGAAAGCTCAGATTGGGGTGTTTGAATGTGTGTGGATGTAACCAAGATGAGAAAAAAGGAGAGATAGGTAGTGTGTTTAAGTAAAGGAACCTGGATGTTTTGGATCTGAATGAAATGAAGCTCAAGGGTAAAGGGGAAGAGTGGTTTGGGAATGTCTTGGGAGTAAAATCAGGGGTTGGTGAGAGAACAAGAGCAATGTAAGGAGTAGCACTACTCCTGAAGCAGGAGTTGTGGGAGTCTGTGATAGAGTGTAAGAAAGTAAGCTCTAGATTGATATGGGTAAAACTGAAAGTGGATGGAGAGTGATGGTAACTATTGGTGCCCATGCACCTGGGATGAGAAGAAAGATCATGAGAGGCAAGTGTTGTGGGAGCAGCTGAGTGAATGTGTTAGCAGTTTTGATGCACGAAGAGTTTGTAGATTTGTGTGCTGAAAAAGGACTGGTGATTGGGAATACCTGGTTTAAAAAGAGAGATAGACATTAGTATAAGTATGTAAGTAGGAGAGATGGTCAGAGAGCATTATTGGACTACGTGTTGATTGATAGGCGCAAGAAAGAGACTTTTGGATGTTAATGTGCTGAGAGGGGCAACTGGAGGGATGTCTGATCATTATCATGTGGAGGTGAAGGTGAAGATATGTAGAGGCTTTCAGAAAAGAAGAGAAAATAATGGGATGAAGAGCTTGGAGAGAGTAAGTGAGCTTGGAAAGGAGATTTGTGTGAGGAAGTACCAGGAGAGATTGAGTGCAGAATGGAAAAAGGTGAGAGCAAATGACATAAAGGGAGTGGGGGAGGATGTATTTAGGGAAGCACTGATGGCTTATGCAAAAGATGCTTGTGGCATGAGAAATGTAGGAGGTGGGCCGATCAGACAGGTGGTGATTAGTGTGTGGTGGGATGAAGAAGTAAGATTGTTAGTGAAAGAGAAGAGAGAGGCTTTCAGACAATTTTTGCAGGGAAATACTGCAAATGACTGGGAGATGTATAAACAAAAGAGGCAAGAGGTTAAGAGAAAGGTGCAAGAGGGGAAAAAGAGGGCAAATGAGAATAGGTGTGAGAGAGCATCATTAAATTTTAGGGAAAATAAAAAGATGATTTGGATGGAGGTAAATAAAGTGCATAAGACAAGAGAACAAATGGGAACATCGGTGAAGGGGGCAAATGAGGAGGTAATAACATGTAGTGGTGAAGTGAGAAGGAGGTGGAGTAATTATTTTGTAGGTTTGTTGAATGTTTTAGATGATAGAGTGGCAGATATACAGTGTTTTGGTCGAGGTGGTGTGCGAAGTGAGAGGGTCAGGGAGAATGGTTTGGTAAACAGAGAAGAGGTGGTGAAAGCTTTGCGGAACATGAAAGCCAGCAAGGTGGCGGGCTTGGATGGTATTGCAGTGGAATTTATTAAAAAAAGGGAGTGACTGTTTTGTTGACTGGTTGGTAAGGATATTCAAAGTTTGTATGGTTCATGGTGGAGTGCCGGAGGAGGACTGGCAGAATGCATGCATAGTGCCATTGTACAAAGGCAAAGGGGATAAAGGTGAGTGTTCAGATTACAGAGGTATAAGTTTGTTGAGTATTCCTGGTAAATTATATGGGAAGGTATTGATTGAGAGGGTAAAGGCATGTACAGAGCATCAGATTGGGGAATAGGAGTGTGGTAGAAATGGTAAAGGATGTGTGGACCAGGTGTTTGCTTTGAAGAATGTATGTGAGATATACTTAGAAAAACAAATGGATTTCCATGTAACATTTATGGATATGGAGAAGGCATATGATAGAGTTGATGGAGATACTCTGTGGAAGGCATTAAGATTATATGATGTGGGAGGTAAATTGCTAGAAGCAGTGAAAAGTTTATATCAAAGGCATATGTATGAGTAGGAAAAGAGGAAAGTGATTGGTTCCCACTGAATGTTGGTTTGCAGCAGGGGTGTGTGATATGTCCATGGTTGTTTAATTTGTTAATGGATGGGGTTGTTAGGGAGGTGAATGTAAGAGTTTTGGAGAGAATGGCAAGTACACAGTCTGTTGTGGATGAGAGGGCTTAGGAAGCGAGTCAGTTTTTGTTCGTTGATGATACTGTGCTGGTGGCTACTTCGAGTGAGAAACTGCAAAATTTGGTGACTGAGTTTGGTAAAGTGTGTGAAAGAAGGAAGCTGAGAGTAAATGTGAATAAGAGCAAGGTTATTAGGTTCAGTAGGGGTGAGGGACAAGTAAATTGGGAGGTAAGTTTGAATGGAGGAAGTGAAGTGTTTTAGATATGTGGGAGTGGATTTAGCTGCGGTAGGAACCATGGAAGCAGAAGTGAGTCACTGGGTGGGGGAGGGGGGCAAAGGTTCTGGGAGCGTTGAAGATTGTGTGGAAGGGGAGAACGGTATCTCACAGAGTAAAAATGGGTATGTTTTAAGGAATAGTGGTTCCAGCAATGTTATATGGTTGCAAGGCATGGGCTGTAGAATGTGTTGTGCGGAGGAGAGTGGATGTGTTGGAAATGAGATGTTTGAGGACAATATGTGGTGTGAGGTGGTTTGATCGATTAAGTAATGAAAGGGTAAAAGAAATGTGTGGTAATAAAAAGAGTGTGGTTGAGAGAGCTGATGAGGGTGTTTTGAAATGGTTTGGTCACAGTCTTTCCTCACATGGTCATATATTTTTTTTTTTTCATACTATTCGCCATTTCCCGCATTAGCGAGGTAGCGTTAAGAACAAAGGACTGGGCCTTTGAGGGAATATCCTCACCTGGCCCCCTTCTCTGTTCCTTCTTTTGGAAAATTAAAAAAAAAACGAGAGGGGAGGATTTCCAGCCCCCTGCTCCCTCCCCTTTTAGTCGCCTTCTACGACACGCAGGGAATACGTGGGAAGTATTCTTTCTCCCCATCCCCAGGGATAATGGTCATATATATATATATATATATATATATATATATATATATATTATATATATATATATTTATTTATTTATTACACTTTGTTGCTGTTTCCCACATTAGCGAGGTAGCGCAAGGAAACAGATGAAAGAATGGCCCAACCCACCCATATATATACACATCTTCCGTAAGGCTTTCACTACCTCTTCTTTGTTTACCAAATCATTCTCCATGACCCTCTCACTTTGCACACCACCTTGACCAAAACACCATATATCTCCCACTCTATCATCATTCAAAATACTCACTCCATCTCCCTCTCACTTCACTACTACTTGCTATTACCTCCCCATTTGCCCCCTACACTGATGTTCCCATTTGTTCTCTTGTCGTATGCACTTTATTTAACTCCTTCCAAAACTTTTTTTTATTTATTTTATTTATTTATTTACTATACTTTGTCGCTGTGTCCCGCGTTAGCGAGGTAGCGCAAGGAAATAGATGAAAGATGGCCCAACCCACCCTCATACATATGTATATACAAACACATCCACACACGCACATATACATTCTTATACATTTCAATGTATACATGTATATAAATACACAGACATATACATATATACACATGTACGTAATTCATATTTGCTGCCTTTATTCATTCCCATCGCTACCCCTCCACACATGAAATGAAATGACAACCCCCTCCCCCTGCACGCGCCCGAGGTAGCACTAGGAAAAGACATCAAAGGCCACATTCGTTCACACTCAGTCTCTAGCTGTCATGTATAATGCACCGAAACCACAGCTCCCTTTCCACGTCCAGGTCCCACAAAACTTTCCATGGTTTATCCCAGACGCTTCACATGCCCTGGTTCAATCCATTTACAGCATGTTGACCCCGATATACCACATCGCTCCAATTCACTCTATTCTTTGCACGTCTTTCACCTTTCTGCATGTTCAGGCCCCAATCGCTCAAAATCTTTTTGACTCCATCCATCTACCTCCAATTTGGTCTCCCACTTTTCCTCGTTCCCTCTATCTCTGACACATATATCCTCCTTGTTAATCTTTCCTCACTCATTCTTTCCATGTGACCAAACCATTTCAATACACCCTCTTCTGCTCTCTCAACCACACTCATTTTATTACCACACCTCTCTTACCCTTTCATTACTTACTCGATCAAACCACCTCACACCACATATTGTCCTCAAACATCTCATTTCCAACACATCCACCCTCCTCCGCACAACCCTATCTATAGCCTCTACCTCACAACCATGTAATATTGTTGGAACCACTATTCCTTCAAACATACCCATTTTTGCTTTCCGAGATAATATTCTTGCCTTCCACACATTTTTCAACGCTCCCAGAACGTTTGCCCCCTCCCCACCCTGTGACTCACTGCCGCTTCCATGGTTCCATCCGCTGCCAAATCCACTCCCAGATATTTAAAACATTCACTTCGTCCAGTTTTTCTTCATTCAGACTTACCTCTCAATTGACTTGTCCCTGTACCCTACTGTACCTAATAACATTGCTCCTATTCACATTTACTCTCAGCTTTCTTCTTTCACACTTTACCAAACTCAGTCACCAACTTCTGCAGTTTCTCACCTGAATCAGCCACCAGCGCTGTATCATCAGCGAACAAAACTGACTCAGTTCCCAAGCCCTCTCATCCACAACAGACTGTATACTTGCCCCTCTCCAAAACTCTTGCATTCACCGCCCTAACAACCCCACCCATATTAAACAACCATGGAGACATTACGTACCCCTGCCTCAAACCGACATTCACTGAGAACCAATCACTTTCCTCTTTTCCTACACATACACATGCCTTACAACCTTGATAAAAACTTTTCACTGCTTCCAGCAACTTGCATCTCTATCAACTCTTATCATATGCCTTCTCCAGATCCATAAATGCTACGTACAAATCCATTTGTCTTTCCAGGTATTTCTCACATACATTCTTCAAAGCGAACACCTGATCCATACATCCTCTACCACTTCTGAAACCACACTGCTCTTCCCCAATCTGATGCTCTGTACATGTCTTCACCCTCTCAATCAATACCCTTCCATATAATGTCCCAGGAATACTCAACAAACGTATACCTTTGTACTCGAGCACTCACCTTTATGCCCTTTGCCTTTGTACAATTGCACTATGCATGCATTCCACCAATCCTGAGGCACTTCACCATGAGCCATACATACAATGAAAATCCTCACTAACCAATCAACAACACAGTCACCCCCTTTTTTGATAAATTCCACTGCAATACCATCCAAACCTGCTGCCTTGCCGGCTTTCATCTTCCGCAAAGCTTTCACTACCTCTTCTCTGTTTACCAAATCATTCTCCCTAACCCTCTCACTTCGCACACCACCTTGACCAAAACAACCTATATCTGCCACTCTATCATCTAACACATTCAACAAACCTTCAAAATACTCACTCCATTTCTTTCTCACATCACCACTACTTGTTATTACCTCCCCATTAGCCCCCATTCACCGATGTTCCCATTTGTCCTCTTGTCTCATGCACTTTATTTACCTCCTTCCAAAACATCTTTTTATTCTCCCCAAAATTTAATGATACTCTCTAACCCCAACTCTCATTTGCCCTCTTTTTCACCTCTTGCACATTTCTCGTGACCTCCTGCCTCTTTCTTTAATACATCTCCCAGTCATTTGCACTATTTCCCTGCAAAAATCATCAAAATGCCTCTCTCTCTTCTCTTTCACTAATAATCTTACTTCTTCATGCCACCACTCACTACCCTTTCTAATCTGCCCACCTCCCACGCTTCTTATGTCACAAGCTTCTTTTATGCAAGCCATCACTGCTTCCCAAAATACATCCCATTTCCTCCCCCACTCCCCTTATTATTATTATAATACTTATAATATTTTAATTTGATACTTATATTATTATAATACTTTGTGATCAAGTATAATAATAATGATAATATACTTGCAAACATACATGCACATAATTATACATATTTTCAAACTTGCTCACTTTCATCCATTCCTGACGTCATCCCTCTCCTTGTAAATCACAACATTCATTCCACTTTTCTTTTGTGATTTTTACCTCCCTCCATGTGAATCTTAACATTCATCCCATTTCTTCTCTTATTAATTCAAAATTGAAAATTAAATTTCACATTTTTTAGCCAATTACCTATAGAGGAAGACACCCTCAGGCACACTCCATTCATTCTCATTACTCTCAAAGGCTTATGTCATCCTTTTGTCCCTTCTTCCTTTGAAGATAAACAGGAAGCTTAGTAGAATTCCCCCTTGCCCACTTATATTTGTCTGAGTGATTACCATAACCTACTTGTTGTTCTCTGTTTATGCAGTACAAGGAGAGAATTCTACACATAAGGGGCTCCATCTCTTAAAGCATCTTGGAATGCACTTACAATTACTTCTCAAGCTTTCCCATACTCTCACAACTCCTGTACCGTAGATGTATATCTATACATCCTCGGTAACTTATTTAGCTAGTTTCTAACTATATACTCCTTTCAGATGTTTAACTGTGATGAGCTGCTAAGTATTACTTTCACCAAATCTGTTAAGAAACTTTAGCATTGTAATCATATCTCCTTTCCTTCTCATTTCCAACATTGGTAGTTCCTTTTTGTGTGTCTTGGTTCCCAGACTTTAGATACACAATTTGTTTCATGCCACTGGGCCTTCTCTAACAGAGCATTATGTCATCTTAAGTAGGATGGCCAGCCCAATTATGCATATGCATATTCTGATGTGTGCTGAAAGTACTTTTCAGAGCTTAGCCAGAAATTAAACAAGAAATGCTGTAGAAAATAAATGTGGAAGTACATGTAGATGAATGGAATTTGTTGAGTGATGAGAATGAGGATGCAGCTATGTAAAGATGTATTCAAGACAAGAAAGTTTGTTTGGGCCTGATGAGTTAAGAATTTCCTCCCCATATTGCACAATTTTTTGTTAGTTACCAACTGATTTTTTCCTTTATTTGCAGGATGATATTTTGTTTGTTTATCGAGCGATGGAGTCATACATAGCAAGTGAAGGTAGCCATAGTGGTAGCAGTAGTGACATGGCTGGTCTTAATGATCCCATCATCGCCATGCCTCCTGTTACAACCATAACGCCCTTAGCGCCAGTTACACCTAAGGCTCCCCCTTCTCCCCTTCCCATAACCTCCCCACCCCCTACTCCATCAGCCCCAACTTTACCCACCGTTAGTACACCTCCCAGTACCTGTGCAAATGGTCAGGTGCCCTCCAATGGACATGCAACATTAACTGGCAATGGCACCATCAGAGCTCCCCCAGAAGATGTGGATACACTACAAACAACAGACATCCCTCCAGTTTGAGTGAATTTATTTTTACAGTTGTGTCAAAACACATTATTCCTAATACATAGTGGTGCATTATTGTGAGATAAAAAATGAACTACTGCCAAGTTCTCGTCTTTTGCATACAGGCCAGTGTAAATATTAAATGAAACTAATGACTAATGTATGCGTTGACGTGAATTTAGAAAATGATAAGTTTGTATGAGACTGAGTGAAAGTTTATGGTAATGATTTAGTGAAGAGTCAAACATGACCTTATACATACATTTACTATCTTCAGTGAGCCCAATGATAATTCAGATGTGAGAGTGCAGGACTGTTACATGATACGGATTTTACAGTGAAAACACATCAAAGAATTTAATGTATTTTAATAAAAGACGTTAGGTGTAAGTGATGCATTCGTCCTGGAAATTAAAAAAGCAGTAAAATTCTTTTAGGTGCGCTGCCCCACAAACCACCGGTAACAGTAGCCAGTTTGTGTGTGAGGAACCTTGTGTCCTGCAGCTGCTGTTGCTACTTGCCTTTCTTTAATGCTTAAGGGCAACTATGTGCTGCTTTCCCAGACATCTGCTTTATGTAGAGTGTATAGCTAGTTCTCTAAATGAGGGGGTCTGTAATGTGGCCAACCCTGTCGTGTACAGAATGATTTTCATAGGTAATTTATCTGTGGTGTCTTTCATTTATTGTATTGGTACTTCTTTACATGCTGATTTATAGCTTACATTTTCTACATAAATGAATGAAGAGAGGGATGATATTCCCATGTGTAAAAGACATCTAGTCTAGTTATTGTAATTTAGAGAATAGATATTTTGATAAGGAGGTGCATTTGCATTGATTCCATAGTGCTCCTGAAAACATATTGTCTCACCAATATTTTTTTTCATATCTTATGACTGAAACTTTATATGAATTGTGAATTTTTTCTTTATTTTTTGAGAATTAAGTATTGCATGAGCAAGGCTCCGTGTTTTTATGTGTATTAATTTCTGCACATAGAACAAAATTAATGAATTGGGCATCCAGACAACATACAGATGGTCACCTAAGGCTTGGGGCTTTTATTTCTAAGCAATGTATTGAAAAAAGTGAAATAAAAGAGAATGGGTTCAATATACAAAATGTCATGTGATTGGAATTTTTGATGCATTTGTTCATGTTACCAATTACTCAGTGAAATTACTATTGAAAGTATAAAAATTATTAAAATCAAAACAGTCAAGAAATAGCATCTAGTAAGTATTGCTTTTCTTTGATAATCATATTAACTTTTCCAAAGTTTGGGAAGCTAAACAGACCTTGGGTGTTTTGTGAATTTCTCCATGTTTTCATAAAGTATATCTGATTTTTCCAAGAGTTGAATCATGATGTCTTCAGGTTACTGTTTGTAGTTAAAGTCTGGTTTGTCTCCATGAAGATTTGAAAATGTACACAAATAAATGACCAACCACTGCATTTTTGTGGCATTTTGATGAATAATTATAGCATTTACCATATAGTTCAACATGCTTTATGCTCATAGCCAATAAATTTTCATTAATTTTGCTTGGGATGCATTGACTTTGTTATACTAAACAATTCCAACCTTAAAAGAAAGCACAAATTTGTATTATAATGTTATTTGTCACTAAATTATCACTTTGCTTTATTAGATATGTAAAAGTTTGTGCTTTTAAAGTTTTAGATATATAATTTCACACGTGTCATTGTAAGGGTTGGATGCAAAAGTCATGCCAATGTTATTTGTCTAGAATACAGCATTGTAGAATCCATGAATACTGAGTACAAACCAAGGTTATGTTCATGTGTAATATTATTTAATTTTGTTTATGTTAGTAGACTTGAAAATAATATACTGCCAGTTCTCTTAAATAATTAACTCACTAAAGCACATAAAATGAAGTGAAACCATGTAAATATTACCATCAATTCTCGTTAACACTACTTTTTTGAAGTTAACTAGCACAAAAAGTTTTGTAAGTTAAACTTCAGTAATAATTTTCCAAGGAGCACACAAATTTTTGTGATTATAGTGTTAAAAGTGTTAGCATTAATGTAGCTATAGTAAACCAGTGAGTATAGCAAATATTTTATATGAAGTAAGATTAGATTAGCGAGGATTGGTGGTGTATTGCAGGACAGTGTTAAACTAACCTCAGGATTTCACATTTCCAGTGATTCACCAGCCCATCTAAACTGCACATTTGCCAACATTGAAAACACTTCATATGTGCCACAATACACATATAGTAAGACATTTTTTCTAAAGGTTATATGTTGCAATGTTGGCTGTCATACTCAACCAAAAGATAGTAAGATGAGAAATATGGACAGTATCTGAATACAGTTAAAATGTAAACATTATTCAATATTTGAATATGATTAGAATATTTATCAAGAATGTTCAGGGAAATTAATCTGATAGCATAATTCATTACCTTTATGATCTGTTACCACTTACTTTCAGCAATGGATCATCAGTATTGATGACATTCCCACTAGTGTCTTGGATGCATTGACTATATAATCCATGAGCAGCAAGTTGTTTGTAGTAGGTGATGCTTCATATTTTAGAATTCCATTATTTTATCTTGTTATTCCTTGAAGCATATAATTTAAGCTGAGCTCAAAATTGATAATCATTATAGAATTGATACATCAGATAGTTTTATTCCTATTATCTGGCTTCTGATGATTCATGTCCGGGACTGCAATTCTTTGCTGTCATGTCCACCAGTAGATTTTTTACAATATTATTGCATGTGTCTTGGTCATGTCATAACGTCCCTTTTTTTCTTTTTTTTTTCAATTGCCCTTCCAAAGAATTATGGCATGTAAAAAGCATTTTGTATGTAAATATTTGTACAGATAGAATTTGTTAGAACTGTGTACCTCATGGCTTAATAAGTCTGTCTAGGCTGTGTGTGCAGAAACTTTAATATGATTATGCATTTAAGTTGATTTATAAATCCATAAACCCAATATTCTTCTGTACACAGTATATACAAAGTCTGCACCGGAGCCTGGCCATGAAAGATTACTCATGTGATTTAGACATAGCTTACTGTTCCTACTGTGTGTGTCTCGAGTAAACTGCTGGTGGCTGCCTAAGATGGCCAACACAGCTTACTCTGCCAGTCATTATATTGGATATAAAGGAGTTAATAAAAAGACCAATAAAGTGAGATGTAATTGTGTTTGTTATTGATCCTGCCTTATTTACCATGTATTTTCTTAAAAAATACATTTCTACTTTGATATCTCTGGTGTGGCATTCTCGATTTACCAAACCATTTTCCCTGACACTTCACACACCACCCCAGCCAAAACACCCTATATCTGCAACTCAATCATCAAACACATTCAACAAACCTTCAAAGTACTCACTCAATCTTCTCACTTCATCACTTCTTGTTATTACCTCCCCCACTTGCCCCCTTCACCAATGTTCCCATTTGTTCTTGTCTTATGTACATTATTTCTTCCAAAACATCTTTGTACTCTCTAATATTCAATAATACTCTCGCCCCAACTCTCATTTGCCCTCTCTTGCACCTCCTGCCACATTCTTTCATACATCTCCCAGTCATTTGCACTACTTCCTGCAAGTATCATCCAAACACCTCTCTCTTCTCTGTCACTAATATATATTGGAAAGGATCTCTATTGAGCATGTGATCAAGTATAAACCATATAACATTGTTGGAACTACCAATCATTCAAACATAACCATTTCTGCTCTCCAAGATAAAGAATGTCTGGAAAGAAAAGAATGTTATCACTCCCAGAACACTTGCGTCCTCCACCACCATGACTCACTTCTGCTTCCATAGATCCATTCACTGCTAAATCCACTCCCAGAAATCTAAAACACTTCACTTCCTCCAAATTTTCTCCATTCAAACTTACATCCCAGTTAACTTGTCCCTCAACCCTACTACTTGCTCTTATTCACATTTACTCTCAACTTTTTCCTTTCACAAACTTTTCCAAAGTCAGTCACCAACTCCTGCAGTTCACACTCAAATCAGCCACTAGAGCTGTATCATTGGCAAAGAATAACTGACTCACTTCCCAGACCCTCTCATCCCCAAGGGACTGCATAATCACCCCTCTCTCCATAACCTTTGCATTTACCTCCCTAACCATCCCATCCAAAAACAAACAACCATGGGGCCATCACACACCCCTGTCGTAAACCAACATTCACTGGAAACCAATCACTCTCCTCTCAACCTACTCATACACATACCTTACATCCTTGGTAAAAACTTTTCACTGCTTCTCGCAACTTACCTCCCACACCATATATTCTTAAGACCTTCCACAAAGCATCTCTATCAGTTATGTCATATGCCTTCTCCAGATCCATAAATGCTATAACCAAATCCATTTGTTTTTCAAAGTATTTCTCACATACATTCTTCAAAGCAAACACCTGATCCACACCTTATAGATCTGGAGAAGGCATATGATAAGGTTAATGGAGATGCTTTGTGGAGGGTTTTACGGGTATATGGTGTGGCAGGTGAGTTGCTGGAATCAGTGAAAAGTTTTTACCAAGAGTGTAAGGCATGTGTATGAAAGGGAGGATAGGGGAGGTGAGTGGTTCCTGGTGAATGTCAGTTTGTGGCAGGGGTGACCCCATGTTGTTTTATTTGCTTGTGGATGAGATAGTTAGGGGAAGTTAAATGCAAGAATTTTGGAGAGAGGGGCAAGTATGCAGACTTTTAGGGATGAGAGGGCCTGGGAAGTGAGTCTGTTTGCTGATGATGCAGCTCTGGTAGCTGATTCATGTGAGAAACTGCAGAAGGTGGTGACTGAGTATGGAAAAGTGTGTGAAAGTGTGAGAGCAAGGTTATTTGGTTCAGTAGGGTTTAGGAACAAGATAACTGGGATGTAAGTTTGAAAGAAAAAAAATTGAAGGAAAAAGTGTTTTAGATATCTAGGAGTGGACTTAGCAATGGCTGGAATCATGAAAGTGGAAGTAAGTCATAGGGTGGGGGAGGGGGTGAAGGTTCTGAAAGCAATGAAGAATGTGTGGAAAGAGAGTACGTTATCTCGGAGAGCAAAATTGGGCATGTTTGAAGGAATAGTAGTTCCAACAATGTTATGTGGTTGTGAGGCATGGGCTTTATATAAAGCTGTATGGAGGAGGGTGGATATATTGTAAATTAAATATCTGAGGACAATATGTGGTGTGAGGTGGTTTGATCATGTAAGTAATAAAAGGGTAAGAGAGATGTGTGGAAATAAAAAGAGTGTGGCTGAGAGTAGAAGAGGGTGTGTTGAAATGGTTTGGACACACACAGAGAATGAGAGGAAAGAATGTTGTCTTTTCCTAGCGTTGCCTCGTGCGCGTGTGGGGGAGGGGGTTGTCATTTCATGTGTGGTGGGGTGGCCACTGGAATGAATAAAGACAGCAAGTATGAATTATGTACATGGGTATATATGTATATGCCTGTGTACATTGAAATGTATACGTATGTATATGTGCATGGGTGGACATGCATGTATATACATGTGTATGTGAGTGGGTTGGGCCATTCTTGCGCTACCTCGCTAACGCGGAAGACAGCAACTAAGTATAATAAATACATAAATAAATACATATACATATCAACATATACATACACATAGACAGCAATTAAGTATAATAATAAAAAAAGCAATGAAAATATTTTCCTTATTAACTGAAATAATTATTATTACACCTTTCCCCAAAACAAGAAAAATTAAATGAAATATAATAATGCCAAATAAACTACACATTACTCATAGATATGCAAAGTACAAAGACTACTTTTACATCATACCTAACCAGGATCATGCTTACTCCTCTTCCCCATTTGTGCCCACTGCACTTCCTTCGGTTCAGCTCACCTACTGTTGATTCCTGGTGTCACAGAACCTTCTCCTTCATGACATATACCAGTTAGTTCATCATCATAAACACTGGCAAGTTTTAGAGAATTTGGGCTTTCTGCTGTCAATTGCAGTTGCTGTCTAATTCTCCTGTAAATCTGACCATCACTACTCTTAACCAAATATGATCTAGGAGCAAACAATATACCATTTTTTAACTCTTTACTTGTGCTGTCATTAATTCTAACCACATTTCCCTCTTCCAGTTCAGGCAATAGTTTAGAGCTTCTATCATCATGAAGTTTCTGCCTATCTTGTGAGTCTTGAAAAAGTTATCTAATAGTCAGTGGGTCTTGTGTCTGTGGTCATAACAAGGCCTTAGAAGTAACTGACTGGGACTTGCTGTCTCCACAACAGGAGTATTTCTACAATCCAGTGCTTAAATAAGGATCCTTGCCCTCTTTGACTGCCTTCTTTATCAGCTTCTTTACTGTCTACACTTTTTTCTGTCAAGCCATTACTTTTTGGATAATAAGAGTATGAAGTTGTGTGGTCTATTCCATATGACTTACAGAATTCTTTATATTCTACAGCTTTGAACTGTGGGACATTGTCACTGATAGTCTGAGGTGTTCCATGCCTAGCAAAATGATGCTTACAATATTTTACAATAGTACTGAAATGAGTATTTTCTAACAAGTCAAACTCAAAATAATTGCTGTAATCAACAAGCAACAGGTACCTCTTCCCTTTCATCTCAAATAAATCAGGTACAAGTTTTTGTCAAGGGAGATTAGGGACTTCAGGAGGCATCAATGGTTCCCTTGCTTGGTGGTTACTATAAGCATTACAGGTGTCACAAGCACTGATCATGTCCTTAAGTTCAGCTCCCATTCCAGGCCATTGCACAAGATCTCTCCCTATCCTTAGAGACTTTTCTATACCTTGATGAGACTTATGAATGTGTTCCTTAAGTGCTATAATTCCATATATTTTATGCAGCACTCTGCTTAACTTATCTCTGTAATTCCAAAAAGCATGGATTTCTACCAGAGTGTCTATCTTACAATCAAGCCATCCCTCTAATGTGAATTCTTTAAGAGTCTGCCTATACTCTATCTTCCCGAGTCCTATTTTCAAGAACCTTCAAGCCTCTACTTGCAATGTCTAGCTGTTCATCAGTTACTAGAGTTATTCAAAAAAACCTCTGTATCATCATTTTGCACTTTTCAGCCCAGCTGACTCTACTCAGCTATATGCATGTCCTTCCCTTTCTTATAATGTACCTCCAAGGAATATTTCTGGAGCCTGAGAAGCATTCTCTGTAACTGAGAAGGAGCAGATGACAAGGAATTCTTAGAAATACTCCCATACAGATAAAAATGAAATTTCCCAGCTCCAGAAACAATGGGTGACAAGTCCTTTTCAATTTGAGTATAATTTCTCAGTTTCAGTTCAGGACTTGGCAGCATAGGCAACAGGGTATTCTTCCTGAAGAATACAAGTCTCTATAGCATACCCTGGGGCATCAACAGTCAAGGTTACAGGATTAGATACATCAAAATACCTCAAAACTGGTGCTTCACAAACCATTTGCTTGAGTTTCTGAAAATATTTCTCCTGTGGTTCATCCCATTTAAATTCAGTGTCCTCTCAGTAACCTGCTTTGAGGTTCATTTATTTCAGACATACTGGGAACAAACTTTCCCAAGTAGTTGATAATTCCTAGGAATCTAAATAATTCCTGCTTATCCTTAGGAGTTGGAAAATTACTTATAGTATCTCTACCTTCTTAGAGTCTGGTCTTAACCCTTCCGCTGCTAAAACATGGCAATGTACTCTACCTGCTCAGTTTTAAGCTTAAGTTTGGCACAGTTCAAATTCAAATTTCTCTCATCATGTTGTGCTTCAGAACTACCATAAACTAATGTGTTACCCATTAAAATTTCCACTCCAAGATAAAACAATTCATGCATGTACCTCTGGTAGGTTTCTGGAGCCAGACTTATCCCAAAGGGGAGACATAAGTACCTGTATCTATCAAAACAAGCGTTAAATACAAGTACTTTGGAAGACTATTCATCTAATTTAATTTGCCAAAACCCCTTGGTGGAATCCAATACAGAAAATACCTTAGCTTTTGCTGACATAGTTGATATTTTCTCAATGGCAGGTAGTGGATAGTGATGCCTCTTCAAGGACTCATTCAATTCCTCTTGGATCTAAGCATATTCATAATTTACTTCCCTTATCCAAAATAACCATACTGCTAACTCAATCAGCTGGATTACTTTCTCTGAAGATTACATCTTTCTTTTCCATGTCCTCTCACATTATAATCTATCTCTCAGAGCAACAGGCACTTTACGGGGTGGATGAGCCACTGGTCTAATCTTTGAAGCAACCTCTAGATGCAGTTCACCCTCTAGGCACCCCAATCCATCAAATACATCTTTATATCTCTGCAATACCTTATCAATGGTTGTGTCTAAGCTGGTGTCTGACTTTGCTTGATTCATGAACTTGACTAACCTTAACAATTTACATGCATTCTTACTCAACAGTGGCACACAATTTACATCAACTATGAAGAAAGTGAGGTAATATTGCCCCTTTTTTTTTCATACTATTTCCCACGTTAGCGAGGTAGCACCAAGAACAGAGGACTGAGCCTTTGAGGGAACATCCTCACTTGACCCCTTCTCTGTTCCTTCTTTTGGAAACATTATTGTAAACATATTACTTGACACCAAGGGGTTTAATTTTACTTCTAGTGAAAGCAACCAATACAGTCCTTGTACTTTTCAACTTTTTTTCCTTTTAGCTTGACCTCAGCTCCTGTTTCCATTTAGAAAGACACTGGTTGATCATGAAGAAGAAGAGTAAACTGGTTTGTTGATCTGGTCCTCTTAACTGGTTGGAGGTTACCTTGGACAATGCTTTTTCCTGGCTTCTTCAGGACATATAAACATCCCACTGGCTTCTTGTAACACCCTTTGGAATCGGATGACGAATATTCTTTCCCAGCCTGACGGACACTCTTGCCTTTTCCTGAACTGCTGAAGATGTCACACCCTCTCTTGAAATGTCGTCCTGCCACACTTCATACACTGTTTGTTGCCAGCTGGGCAGTGCATTCATCCAATGACATGCTTAAAGCCACAGAACTTACAGGTCCTTTTTAATGTGTTACCAGGAATTTAGTTTTCATACTCACTTCTCTTCTTTGACTTCACACTGTGGACATTCAAGTTGCTTAAAGTTGCACCAAACTCCTTCACCTCTTCTTCAATTGCCTCATGAGCTCTGCACAGTAGTACAACTTCATCAAGGGTTGTGTCGCCTTTCCTCAACAGTCATCCACAAAGCTTGATATCACTGATGCCACACAAAATTCTGTCTCTGATCATTTCATCCTTCAAAGCACCAAACTTACACAGTTTACAGCCCTCTTTGTTAGGTAAATAACAAAACTATCAATATTTTTTATCAGCCTTTTGCACTCTACTATTAAAAATGATTCATAAGTGGCATTCTTCTTTAGCGTAAAATATTCTTGCAACTTCTCTATATGAGTCTTGTATTTCTTTTCATCAGGCAAAGTGTTTTATACACATATATATATATTCTTTTCATACTATTCACCATTTCCCGCGTTAGCGAGATAGCGTTAAGAACAGAGGACTGGACCTTTTGAGGGAATATCCTCACCTGGCCCCCTTCTCTATTCCTTCTTTTGAAAAATTACAAAAAACACGCACGCAGGGAATACGTGAGAAGTATTCTTTCTACCCAATCCCCAGGGATAACATATATATATATTTTTTTTTTTTTCATACTATTCGCCATTTCCCACATTAGCGAGGTAGCGTTAAGAACAGAGGACTGGGCCTTTAAGGAAATATCCTCACCTGGCCCCCTTCTCTGTTCCTTCTTTTGGAAAATTAAAAAAATGAGAGGGGAGGATTTCCAGCCCCACGCTCCCTTCCCTTTTAGTCGCCTTCTACGACACGCAGGGAATACGTGGGAAGTTTTCTTTATTTCTTTTTTCTCATACTATTCGCCATTTCCCGCATTAGCGAGGTAGCGTTAAGAACAGTGAACTCGGCCTTTGAGGGAATATCCTAACCTGGCCACCTTCTCTGTTCCTTCTTTTGAAAAAAAAAAAGAAGCTGTCTCCCGCGTTAGCGAGGTAGCGCAAGGAAACAGACGAAAGAACAGCCCAACCCACCTAAATACACATGTATATACATACACGTCCACACACGCAAATATACATAACTATACATCTCAACGTACACACATATATATATATATATATATATATATATATATATATATATATATATATATATATATATTTTTCTTTCTTTCATACTATTCGCCATCTCCCGCATTAGCGAGGTTGCATTAAGAACAGAGGACTAGACCTTTGAGGGAATATCCTCACCTGGCCCCCTTCTCTGGCCCTTCTTTTGGAAAATTAAAAAAAACCGAGAAGGGAGGATTTCCAGCCCCCCGCTCCCTTCCCTTTTAGTCGACTTCTACGACACGCAGGGAATACGTGAGAAGTATTCTTTCTCCCCTATCCCCAGGGATAATATATATATATATATATATATATATATATATATATATATATATATATATATATATATATATATATATATATATATAAGAGTGAGTGCTCAAATTACAGAGGTATAAGTTTGTTGAGTATTCCTAGTAAATTATATGGGAGGGTATTGATTGAGAGGGTGAAGGCATGTACAGAGCATCAGATTGGGGAAGAGCAGTGTGGTTTCAGAAGTGGTAGAGGATGTGTGGATCAGGTGTTTGCTTTGAAGAATGTATGTGTGAAATACTTAGAAAAGCAAATGGATTTGTATGTAGCATTTATGGATCTGGAGAAGGCATATGATAGAGTTGATAGAGATGCTCTGTGGAAGGTATTAAGAATATATGGTGTGGGAGGCAAGTTGTTAGAAGCAGTGAAAAGTTTTTATCAAGGATGTAAGGCATGTGTACGTGTAGGAAGAGAGGAAAGTGATTGGTTCTCAGTGAATGTAGGTTTGCGGCAGGGGTGTGTGATGTCTCCATGGTTGTTTAATTTGTTTATGGATGGGGTTGTTAGGGAGGTGAATGCAAGAGTTTTGGAAAGAGGGGCAAGTATGAAGTCTGTTGGGGATGAGAGAGCTTGGGAAGTGAGTCAGTTGTTGTTCGCTGATGATACAGCGCTGGTGGCTGATTCATGTGAGAAACTGCAGAAGCTGGTGACTGAGTTTGGTAAAGTGTGTGAAAGAAGAAACTTAACAGTAAATGTGAATTAGAGAAAGGTTATTAGGTACAGTAGGGTTGAGGGTCAAGTCAATTGGGAGGTAAGTTTGAATGGAGCAAAACTGGAGGAAGTAAAGTGTTTTAGATATCTGGGAGTGGATCTGGCAGCGGATGGAACCATGGAAGCGGAAGTGGATCATAGGGTGGGAGAGGGGGCGAAAATCCTGGGAGCCTTGAAGAATGTGTGGAAGTCGAGAACATTATCTCGGAAAGCAAAAATGGGTATGTTTGAAGGAAAAGTGGTTCCAACAATGTTGTATGGTTGCGAGGCGTGGGCTATGGATAGAGTTGTGCGCAGGAGGATGGATGTGCTGGAAATGAGATGTTTGAGGGCAATGTGTGGTGTGAGGTGGTTTGATCGAGTAAGTAACGTAAGGGTAAGAGAGATGTGTGGAAATAAAAAGAGCGTAGTTGAGAGAGCAGAAGAGGGTGTTTTGAAATGGTTTGGGCACATGGAGAGAATGAGTGAGGAAAGATTGACCAAGAGGATATATGTGTCGGAGGTGGAGGGAACGAGGAGAAGTGGGAGACCAAATTGGAAGTGGAAAGATGGAGTGAAAAAGATTTTGTGTGATCGGGGCCTGAACATGCAGGAGAGTGAAAGGAGGGCAAGGAATAGAATGAATTGGATCGATGTGGTATACCGGGGTTGACGTGCTGTCAGTGGATTGAATCAGGGCATGTGAAGCGTCTGGGGTAAACCATGGAAAGCTGTGTAGGTATGTATATTTGCGTGTGTGGATGTATGTATATACATGTGTATGGGGGTGGGTTGGGCCATTTCTTTCGTCTGTTTCCTTGCGCTACCTCGCAAACGCGGGAGACAGTGGCAAAAAAAAAAAAATATATATATATATATATATATATATATATATATATATCATAGGGTGGGGGAGGGGGCGAAAATTCTGGGAGCCTTGAAGAATGTGTGGAAGTCGAGAACACTATCTCGGAAAGCAAAAATGGGTTTGTTTAAAGGAATAGTGGTTCCAACAATGTTGTATGGTTGCGAGGCGTGGGCTATGGATAGAGTAGTGCGCAGGAGGGTGGATGTGCTGGAAATGAGATGTTTGAGGACAATATATGGTGTGAGATGGTTTGATCGAGTAAGTGATAATAGGGTAAGAGAGATGTGTGGTAATAAAAAGAGTGTGGTTGAGAGAGCAGAAGAGGGTGTTTTGAAATGGTTTGGTCACATGGAGAGAATGAGTGACGAAAGATTGACAAAGAGGATATATGTGTCAGAGGTGGAGGGAACGAAGAGAAGTGGGGGACCAAATTGGAGGTTGAAAGATGGAGTGAAAAAGATTTTAAGTGATTGGGGCCTGAACACGAGGAGGGTGAAAGGCATGCAAGGAATAGAGTGAATTGGAACGATGTGGTATACCGAGGTCGACGTGCTGTCAGTGGATTGAACCAGGGCATGTGAAGCGTCAGGGGTAAACCATGGAAAGTTCTGTGGGGCCTGGATGTGGAAAGGGAGCTGTGGTTTCGGGCATTATTGCGTGGCAGCTAGAGACTGAGTGTGAACGAATGGGGCCTTTGTTGTCTTTTCCTAGTGCTACCTCGCACACATGAGGGGGGAGGGGGATGGTATTCCATGTGTGGCGAGGTGGCGATGGGAGTGAATGGGGGCAGACAGTGTGAATTGTGTGCATGGGTATATATGTATGTGTCTGTGTATGTATATATATATCTGTACATTGAGATGTATAGGTATGTATATTTGCGTGTGTGGACGTGTGTGTGTATACATTGTGTATGGGGATGGGTTGGGCCATTTCTTTCGTCTGTTTCCTTGCGCTACCTCGCAAACGCGGGAGACAGCGACAAAGCAAAATAAATAAAAGATAAAATATATATATATATGAGAAGAGTGGGAGGTGGGTTGATTAGAAAGGGTAGTGAGTGGTGGGATGAAGAAGTAAGAGTATTAGTGAAAGAGAAGAGAGAGGCATTTGGACGATTTTTGCAGGGAAAAAATGCAATTGAGTGGGAGATGTATAAAAGAAAGAGACAGGAGGTCAAGAGAAAGGTGCAAGAGGTGAAAAAGAGGGCAAATGAGAGTTGGGGTGAGAGAGTATCATTAAATTTTAGGGAGAATAAAAAGATGTTCTGGAAGGAGGTAAATAAAGTGCGTAAGACAAGGGAGCAAATGGGAACTTCAGTGAAGGAAGCAAATGGGGAGGTGATAACAAGTAGTGGTGATGTGAGAAGGAGATGGAGAGAGTATTTTGAAGGTTTGTTGAATGTGTTTGATAATAGAGTGGCAGATATAGGGTGTTTTGGTCTAGGTGGTGTGCAAAGTGAGAGGGTTAGGGAAAATGATTTGGTAAACAGAAAAGAGGTAGTAAAAGCTTTGTGGAAGATGAAAGCCGGCAAGGCAGAGGGTTTGGATGGTATTGCAGTGGAATTTAATAAAAAAGGGGGTGACTGTATTATTGATTGGTTGGTAAGGTTATTTAATGTATGTATGACTCATGGTGAGGTGCCTGAGGATTGGCGGAATGCGTGCATAGTGCCATTGTACAAAGGCAAAGGGGATAAGAGTGAGTGCTCAAATTACAGAGGTATAAGTTTGTTGAGTATTCCTGGTAAATTATATGGGAGGGTATTGATTGAGAGGGTGAAGGCATGTACAGAGCATCAGATTGGGGAGGAGCAGTGTGGTTTCAGAAGTGGTAGAGGATGTGTGGATCAGGTGTTTGCTTTGAAGAATGTATGTGAGAAATACTTAGAAAAGCAAATGGATTTGTATGTAGCATTTATGGATCTGAGAGTTGATAGAGATGCTCTGTGGAAGGTATTAAGAATATATGGTGTGGGAGGCAAGTTGTTAGAAGCAATGAAAAGTTTTTATCGAGGATGTATGGCATGTGTACGTGTAGGAAGAGAGGAAAGTGATTGGTTCTCAGTGAATGTAGGTTTGCGGCAGGGGTGTGTGATGTCTCTATGGTTGTTTAATTTGTTTATGGATGGGGTTGTTAGGGAGGTGAATGCAAGAGTTTTGGAAAGAGGGGCAACTATGAAGTCTGTTGGGGAAGAGAGAGCTTGGGAAGTGAGTCAGTTGTTGTTCGCTGATGATACAGCGCTGGTGGCTGATTCATGTGAGAACTGCAGAAGCTGGTGACTGAGTTTGGTAAAGTGTGTGAAAGAAGAAACTTAAGAGTAAATGTGAATAATAGCAAGGTCATTAGGTACAGTAGGGTTGAGGGTCAAGTCAATTGGGAGGTACGTTTGAATGGAGAAAAACTGGAGGAAGTAAAGTGTTTTAGATATCTGGGAGTGGATCTGGCAGCGGATGGAACCATGGAAGCGGAAGCGGATCATAGGGTGGGGGAGGGGGCAAAAATTCTGGGAGCCTTGAAGAATGTGTGGAAGTCGAGAACATTATCTCGGAAAGCAAAAATGGGTATGTTTGAAGGAATAGTGGTTCCAACAATGTTGTATGGTTGTGAGGCGTGGGCTATGGATAGAGTTGTGCGCTGGAAGGTGGATGTGCTGGAAATGAGATGTTTCAGGACAATGTGTGGTGTGAGGTGGTTTGATCGAGTAAGTAATGTAAGGATAAGAGAGATGTGTGGAAATAAAAAGAGCGTGGTTGAGAGAGCAGAAGAGGGTGTTTTGAAATGGTTTGGTCACATGGAGAGAATGAGTGAGGAAAGATTGACCAAGAAGATATATGTGTCGGAGGTGGAGGGAACGAGGAGAAGTGGGAGACCAAATTGGAGGTAGAAAGATGGAGTGAAAAAGATTTTGTGTGATCGGGGCCTGAACATGCAGGAGGGTGAAAGGAGGGCAAGGAATAGAGTGAATTGGATCAATGTGGTATACCGGGGTTGACGTGCTGTCAGTGGATTGAATCAGGGCATGTGAAGCGTCTGGGGTAAACCATGGAAAGCTGTGTAAGTATGTATATTTTCGTGTGTGGACGTATGTATATACATGTGTATGGGGGTGGGTTGGGCCATTTCTTTCGTCTGTTTCCTTGCACTACCTCGCAAACGCGGGAGACAGCGACAAAGCAAAAAAAAAAAAATATATATATACACACATGTACATAATTTATAGTCTGCCTTTATTCATTCCCATCGCACCTCGCCACACATGAAATAACAACCCCCTCCCCCCTCATGTGTGCTAGGTAGCACTAGGAAAAGACAACAAAGGCCCCATTCGTTCACACTCAGTCTCTAGCTGTCATGTAATAATGCACCGAAACCACAGCTCCCTTTCCACATCCAGGCCCCACAGACCTTTCCATGGTTTACCCCAGATGCTTCACATGCTCTGGTTCAATCCATTGACAGCACGTCAACCCAGCACATCATTCATATTCGCTCTATTCCTTGCACGCCTTTCACCCTCCTGCATGTTCAGGCCCCGATCACTCAAAATCTTTTTCACTCCATCTTTCCACCTCCAATTTGGTCTCCCACTTCTCCTCATTCCCTCCACCTCTGACACATATATCCTCTTGGGCAATCTTTCCTCACTCATTCTCTCCATGTGACCAAACCATTTCAAAACCCTCTTCTGCTCTCTCAACCACACTCTTTTTATTACCACATATCTCTCTTACCCTATTATTACTTACTTGATCAAACCACCTAACACCACATATTGTCCTTAAACATCTCATTTCCAGCACATCCACCCTCCTGCGCACAACTCTATCCATAGCCCACGCCTCACAACCATACAACATTGTTGGAACCACTATTCCTTCAAACATACCAATTTTTGCCCCCTCCCCCACCCTATGATTCACTTCTGCTTCCATGGTTCCATCTGCTGCCAAATCCACTCCCAGATATCTAAAACACTTCACTTCCTCCAGTTTTTCTCCATTCAAACTTACCTCCCAATTGACTTGGTCCTCAACCCTACTGTACCTAATAACCTTTCTCTAATTCACATTTACTGTTAAGTTTCTTCTTTCACACACTTTACCAAACTCAGTCACCAGCTTCTGCAGTTTCTCACATGAATCAGCAATCAGCGCTGTATCATCAGCGAACAACAACTGACTCACTTCCAAAGCTCTCTCATCCACAACATACTGCATACTTGCCCCTCTTTCCAAAACTCTTGCATTCACCTCCCTAACAACCCCATCCATAAACAAATTAAACAACCATGGAGACATCATACACCCCTGCCGCGAACCTACATTCACTGAGAACCAATCACTTTCCTCTCTTCCTACACGTACACATGCCTTACATCCTCGATAAAAACTTTTCACTGCTTCTAACAACTTCCCTCCTACACCATATATTCTTAATACCTTCCACAGAGTATCTCTATTAACTCTATCATATGCCTTCTCCAGATCCATAAATGCTGCATACAAATCCATTTGCTTTTCTAAGTATTTCTCACATACATTCCTCAAAGCAAACACCTGATCCACACATCCTCTACCACTTCTGAAACCACACTGCTCTTCCCCAATCTGATGCTCTGTACATGCCTTCACCCTCTCAATCAATCCTTTTCCTTCAAACTATTCGCCATTTCCCGCATTAGCGAGGTAGCGTTAAGAACAGAGGACTGGGCCTTTGAGGGAATACCCTCACCTGGCCCAATTCTCTGTTCCTTCTTTTGGAAAAAAAAAAAAAAAAAAAAAACGAGAGGGGAGGATTTCCAGCCCCCCGCTCCCTCCCCTTTTAGTCGCCTTCTACGACACGCAGGGAATACGTGGGAAGTATTCTTAATCCCCTATCCCCATCAATACCCTCCCATATAATTTACCAGGATTACTCAACAAACTTATACCTCTGTAATTTGAGCACTCACCTTTGTCCCCTTTGCCTTTGTACAATGGCACTATGCAAGCATTCTGCCAATCCTCAGGCACCTCACCATGAATCATACACACAATAAATAACCTTACCAACCAGTCAACAACACAGTCACCCCTTTTTTTTATAAATTCCACTGCAATACCATCCAAACCCGCTGCCTTGCCAGCTTTCACCTTCTGTAAAGCTTTTACTACCTCTTCTTTGTTTATCAAATCATTTTCCCTAACCCTCTCACTTGGCACACCACCTCGACCAAAACACCCTATATCTGCCACTCTATCATCAAACACATTCAACAAAACTTCAAAATACTCACTCCACCTCCTTCTCACATCACCACTACTTGTTATAACCTCCGCATTAGCCCCCTTCACTGAAGTTCCCACTTGTTCCCTTGTCTTACGCGTTTTATTTACCTCCTTCCAAAATATCTTTTTATTATTTATATATATATATATAAATATATATGTATATATGTATATATTATTTTTTTTTTCTTTATATATATATATATATATATATATATATATATATATATATATATATATATATCTTATTGACATTTACTCTTAACTTTCTTCTTCCACACACTTTACCAAACTCCGTCACCAGCTTCTGCAGTTTCTCACATGAATCCGCCACCAGCGCTGTATCATCAGCGAACAACAACTGACTCACTTCCCAAGCTCTCTCATCCCCAACAGACTTCATACTTGCCCCTCTTTCCAAAACTCTTGCATTTACCTCCCTAACAACCCCATCCATAAACAAATTAAACAACCATGGAGACATCACACACCCCTGCCGCAAACCTACATTCACTGAGAACCAATCACTTTCCTCTCTTCCTACACGTACACATGCCTTACATCCTCGATAAAAACTTTTCACTGCTTCTAACAACTTTCCTCCCACACCATATATTCTTAATACCTTCCACAGAGCATCTCTATCAACTCTATCATATGCCTTCTCCAGATCCATAAATGCTACATACAAATCCATTTGCTTTTCTAAGTATTTCTCACATACATTCTTCAAAGCAAACACCTGATCCACACATCCTCTACCACTTCTGAAACCACACTGCTCTTCCCCAATCTGATGCTCTGTACATGCCTTCACCCTCTCAATCAATACCCTCCCATATGTCAATAAGAGCAAGGTTATTAGGTACAGTAGGGTTGAGGGTCAAGTCAATTGGGAGGTGAGTTTGAATGGTGAGAGGCTGGAGGAAGTGAAGTGTTTTAGATATCTGGGAGTGGATCTGTCAGCGGATGGAACCATGGAAGCGGAAGTGGATCATAGGGTGGGGGAGGGGGCGAAAATTTTGGGAGCCTTGAAAAATGTGTGGAAGTCGAGAACATTATCCCGGAAAGCAAAAATGGGTATGTTTGAAGGAATAGTAGTTCCAACAATGTTGTATGGTTGCGAGGCGTGGGCTATGGATAGAGTTGTGCGTAGGAGGATGGATGTGCTGGAAATGAGATGTTTGAGGACAATGTGTGGTGTGAGGTGGTTTGATCGAGTAAGTAACGTAAGGGTAAGAGAGATGTGTGGAAATAAAAAGAGCGTGGTTGAGAGAGCAGAAGAGGGTGTTTTGAAGTGGTTTGGGCACATGGAGAGAATGAGTGAGGAAAGATTGACCAAGAGGATATATGTGTCGGAGGTGGAGGGAACGAGGAGAAGAGGGAGACCAAATTGGAGGTGGAAAGATGGAGTGAAAAGGATTTTGTGTGATCGGGGCCTGAACATGCAGGAGGGTGAAAGGAGGGCAAGGAATAGAGTGAATTGGAGCGATGTGGTATACAGGGGTTGACGTGCTGTCAGTGGATTGAATCAAGGCATGTGAAGCGTCTGGGGTAAACCATGGAAAGCTGTGTAGGTATGAATATTTGCGTGTGTGGACGTGTGTATGTACATGTGTAGGGGGGGGGGGGTTGGGCCATTTCTTTCGTCTGTTTCCTTGCGCTACCTCGCAAACGCGGGAGACAGCGACAAAGTATAAATAAAAAAAAAAAAAAAAAAAAAAAAAAAAAATATATATATATATAGAAGGCGACTAGGGGGGACGGGAGCGGGGAGCCAGAAATCCTCCCCTCCTTGTATTTTAACTTTCTAAAATGGGAAACAGAAGAAGGAGTCACGCGGGGAGTGCTCATCCTCCTCGAAGGCTCAGACTGGGGTGTCTAAATGTGTGTGGATGTAACCAAGATGTGAAAAAAGGAGAGATAGGTAGTATGTTTGAAAGGAACCTGGATGTTTTGGCTCTGAGTTAAATGAAGCTCAAGGGTAAAGGGGAAGAGTGGTTTGGGAATGTCTTGGGTGTAAAGTCAGGGGTTGGTGAGGGGACAAGAGCAAGGGAAGGAGTTGCAGTACTCCTGAAACAGGAGTTGTGGGAGTGTGTGATAGAGTGTAAGAAAGTAAATTCTCGATTAGTATGGGTAAAACTGAAAGTTGATGGAGAGAGATGGGTGATTATTGGTGCATATGCACCTGGGCATGAGAAGAAAGATCATGAGAGGCAAGTGTTTTGGGAGAAGCTGAATGAGTGTGTTAGTGGTTTTGAGGCACGAGACCGGGTTATAGTGATGGGTGATTTGAATGCAAATGTGAGTAATGTGGCAGTTGAGGGAATAATTGGTATACATGGGATGTTCAGTGTTGTAAATGGAAATGGTGAAGAGCTTGTAGATTTATGTGCTGAAAAAGGACTGGTGATTGGGAATACCTGGTTTAAAAAGTGAGATATACATAAGTATACGTATGTAAGTAGGAGAGATGGCCAGAGAGCATTACTGGATTACGTGTTAATTGACAGGCGTGCGAAAGAGAGACTTTTGGATGTTAATGTGCTGAGAGGAGCAACTGGAGGGATGTCTGATCATTATCTTGTGGAGGCTAAGGTGAAGATTTGTATGGGTTTTCAGAAAAGAAGAGTGAATGTTGGGGTGAAGAGGATGGTGAGAGCAAGTGAGCTTGGGAAGGAGACTTGTGTGAGGAAGTACCAGGAGAGACTGAGTACAGAATGGAAAAAGGTGAGAACAATGGAAGTAAGGGGAGTGGGGGAGGAATGGGATGTATTTAGGGAATCAGTGATGGATTGCGCAAAAGATGCTTGTGGCATGAGAAGAGTGGGAGGTGGGTTGATTAGAAAGGGTAGGGAGTGGTGGGATGAAGAAGTAAGATTATTAGTGACAGAGAAGAGAGAGGCAATTGGACGATTTTTGCACGGAAAAAATGCAATTGAGTGGGAGATGTATGAAAGAAAGAGACAGGAGGTCAAGAGAAAGGTGCAAGAGGTGAAAAAGAGGGCAAATGAGAGTTGGGGTGAGAGAGTATCATTAAATTTTAGGGAGAACAAAAAGATGTTCTGGAAGGAGGTAAATAAAGTGCATAAGACAAGGGAGCAAATGGGAACTTCAGTGAAGGGCGCAAATGGGAAGGTGATAACAAGTAGTGGTGATGTGAGAAGGAGATGGAGTGAGTATTTTGAAGGTTTGTTGAATGTGTTTGATGATAGAGTGGCAGATATAGGGTGTTTTGGTCGAGGTGGTGTGCAAAGTGAGAGGGTTAGGGAAAATGATTTGGTAAACAGAGAAGAGGTAGTAAAAGCTTTGCGGAAGATGAAAGCTGGCAAGGCAGCAGGTTTGGATGGTATTGCAGTGGAATTTATTAAAAAAGGGGGTGACTGTATTGTTGACTGGTTAGTAAGGTTATTTAATGTATATATGACTCGTGGTGAGGTGCCTGAGGATTGGCGGAATGCTTGCATAGTGCCATTGTACAAAGGCAAAGGGGATAAGAGTGAGTACTCAAATTACAGTGGTATAAGTTTGTTGAGTATTCCTGGTAAATTGTTTGGGAGGGTATTGATTGAGAGGGTGAAGGCATGTACCGAGCATCAGATTGGGGAAGAGCAGTGTGGTTTCAGAAGTGGTAGAGGATGTGAGGATCAGGTGTTTGCTTTGAAAAATGTATGTGAGAAATACTTAGAAAAGCAAATGGATTTGTATGTAGCATTTATGGATCTGGAGAAGGCATATGATAGAGTTGATAGAGATGCTCTGTGGAAGGTATTAAGAATATATGGTGTGGGAGGCAAGTTGATAGAAGCAGTGAAAAGTTTTTATCGAGGATGTAAGGCATGTGTACGTGTAGGAAGAGAGGAAAGTGATTGGTTCTCAGTAATGTAGGTTTGCGGCAGGGGTGTGTGATGTCTCCATGGTTGTTTAATTTGTTTATGGATGGGGTTGTTAGGGAGGTGAATGCAAGAGTTTTGGAAAGGGGGCAAGTATAAAGTCTGTTGTGGATGAGAGAGCTTGGGAAGTGAGTCAGTTGTTGTTCGCTGATGATACAGCGCTGGTGGCTGATTCATGTGAGAAACTGCAGAAGCTGGTGACTGAGTTTGGTAAAGTGTGTGAAAGAAGAAAGTTAAGAGTAAATGTGAATAAGAGCATGGTTATTAGGTACAGTAGGGTTGAGGGTCAAGTCAATTGGGAGGTACGTTTGAATGGAGAAAAACTGGAGGAAGTAAAGTGTTTTAGATATCTGGGAGTGGATCTGGCAGCAGATGGAACCATGGAAGCGGAAGTGAATCATGGGGTGGGGGAGGGGGCGAAAATCCTGGGGGCCTTGAAGAATGTGTGGAAGTCGAGAACATTATCTCGGAGAGCAAAAGTGGGTATGTTTGAAGGAATAGTGGTTCCAACAATGTTGTATGGTTGCGAGGCGTGGGCTATGGATAGAGATGTGCACAGGAGAGTGGATGTGCTGGAAATGAGATGTTTGGGGACAATGTGCGGAGTGAGGTGGTTTGATCGAGTAAGTAATGTAAGGGTGAGAGAGATGTGTGGAAATAAAAAGAGCGTGGTTGAGAGAGCATAAGAGGGTGTTTTGAAATGGTTTGGTCACATGGAGAGAATGCGTGAGGAAAGATTGACCAAGAGGATATATGTGTCGGAGGTGGAGGGAACGAGGAGAAGTGGGAGACCAAATTGGAGGTGGAAAGATGGAGTGAAAAAGATTTTGTGTGATCGGGGCCTCAACATGCAGGAGGGTGAAAGTAGGGCAAGGAATAGAGTGAATCGGATCGATGTGGCATGCCGGGGTTGACGTGCTATCAGTGGATTGAATCAGGGCATGTGAAGCGTCTGGGATAAACCATGGAAAGTTGTGTGGGGCCTGGATGTGGAAAGGGAGCTGTGATTTTGGGCATTATTGCATGACAGCTAGAGACTGAGTGTGAACAAATGGGGCCTTTGTTGTCTTTTCCTAGTGCTACCTCGCACACATGAGGGGGGAGGGGGATGGTGTTCCATGTGTGGCGGGGTGGCGATGGGAATGAATAGGGACAGACAGTGTGAATTGTGTGCATGGGTATATAATATGTATGTGTCTGTGTGTGTATATATATGTGTACATTGAGATGTATAGGTATGTATATTTGCGTGTGTGGACGTGTATGTATATACATTGTGTATGGGGGTGGGGTGGGCCATTTCTTTCGTCTGTTTCCTTGCGCTACCTCGCAAACGCGGGAGACAGCAACAAAGCAAAAATAATAAATACGTTTGTTGAGTATTCCTGGGAAATTATATAGAAGGGTATTGATTGAGAGGGTAAAGGCATGTACAGAGCATCAGATTAGGGAAGAGTAGTGTGGTTTCAGAAGTGGTAAAGGATAGGTGGATCAGGTGTTTGCTTTGAAGAATGTATGTGAGAAATACTTAGAAAAGCAAATGGATTTGTATGTAGCATTTATGGATCTGGAGAAGGCATATGATAGAGTTGAAAGAGATGCTCTGTGGAAGGTATTAAGAATATATGGTGTGGGGGCAAGTTGTTAGAAGCAGTGAAAAGTTTTTATTGAGGATGTAAGGCTTGGGTATGTGTAGGAAGAGAGAAAACTGATTGGTTCTCAGTGAATGTTGGTTTGCGGCAGGGGTGTGTGATGTCTCCATGGTTGTTTAATTTGTTTATGGATGGGGTTGTTAGGGAGGTGAATGCAAGAGTCTTGGAAAGAATGGCAAGTATGCAGTCTGTTGTGGATGAGAGAGCTTGGGAAGTGTGTCAGTTGCTGTTCGCTGATGATACAGCGCTGGTGGCTGATTTGGGAGAGAAACTGTAGAAGCTGGTGACTGAGTTTGGTAAAGTGTGTGAAAGAAGAAAGCTGAGAGTAAATGTGAATAAGAGCAAGGTTATTAGGTACAGTAGGGTTGAGGGACAAGTTTGAATGGAGGCTAAGTTTGAATGGAGAAAAACTGGAGGAAGAAGTGTTTTAGATATCTGGGAGTGGATTCAGCAGTGGATGGAATCATGGAAGCGGAAGTGAATCATAGGATGGGGGAGGGGGCGAAAGTTCTGGGAGCGTTGAAGAATGTGTGGAACTCAAGCACATTATCTCGGAAAGCAAAAATGGGTATGTTTTGAAGGAATAGTGGTTCCAACAATGTTATATGGTTGCCAGGCATGGGCTATAGATAGAGTTGTGCAGAGAAGGGTAAATGTGCTGGAAATGAGATGTTTGCGGACAATATGTGGTGTGAGGTGGTTTGATTGAGTAAGTAATAATAGGGCAAGAGAGATGTGTGGTAATAAAAAGAGTGTGGGTGAGAGAGCAGAAGAGGGTGTTTTGAAATGGTTTGGCCACATGGAGAGAATGAGTGAGGAAAGATTGACCAAGAGGATATATGTGTCAGAGATGGAGGGAACAAGGAGAAGTGGGAGACCAAATTGGAGGTGGAAAGATGGAGCGAAAAAGATATTGAGTGATCGGGGCCTGAACATGCAGGAGGGTGAAAGGCGTGCAAGGAGTAGAGTGAATTGGAACAATGTGGTATACCGGGGTCGACGTGCTGTCAATTCATTGAACCAGGGTGTGTGAAGCATCTGGGGTAAACCATGGAAAGTTCTGTGGGGCCTGGATGTAGAAAGGGAGCTGTGGTTTCAGTGCATTATACATGACAGCTAGAGACTGAGTGTGAACGAATGTGGCCTTTGTTGTCTTTTCCTAGCGCTACCTCATGCACATGCAGGGGGAGGGGGTTGTCATTTCATGTGTGGCGGGGTGGCGATGGGAATGAATAAAGGCAGACAGTATGAATTATGTACATATGTATATATATGTATGTCTGTGTGTGTATATATATGTATACATTGAGATGTATAGGTATGTATATTTGCGTGCGTGGACATGTATGTATATACATGTGTATGTGGGTGGGTTGGGCCATTCTTTCGTCTGTTTCCTTGCGCTACCTCGCTAACGCGGGAGACAGCGACAATGCAAAATAAATAAAAAATAATAAATAAGCTATATATATCTATTTATTCATTTGCTTTGTCACTGTCTCCCGCGTTAGCGGGAGCGCAAGGAAACAGACGAAAGAATGGCCCAACCCACCCACATACACATGTATATACATACACGTCCACACACACAAATATACATACCCATATATCTCAACGTATACATTTATATATACACACACAGACATATACATATATACACATGTACATAATTCATACTGTCTGCCTTAATTCATTCCCATCACCACCTTGCCACACATGAAATAATAACCCCCTCCCCCCTCATGTGGGCAAGGTAGCGCTAGGAAAAGACAACTAAGGCCCCATTCGTTCACACTCAGTCTCTAGCTGCCATGTAATAATGCATCGAAACCACAGCTTCCTTTTCACATCCAGGCCACACACAACCTTCCATGATTTACCCCTGATGCTTCACATGCCCTGGTTCAATTCATTGACAGCACGTCGACCCCGGTATACCACATCGTTCCAATTCGCTCTATTCCTTGCACGCCTTTCACCCTCCTGCATGTTCAGACCCTGATCACTCAAAATCTATTTCACTCCATCTTTCCACCCCCAATTTGGTCTCCCACTTCTCCTCGTTTCCTCCACCTCTGACACATATATCCTCTTGGTCAATCTTTCCTCATTCATTCTCTCCATGTGACCAAACCATTTCAAAACACCCTCTTCTGCTCTCTCAATCACACTCTTTTTATTACCACACATCTCTCTTAACGTATTATTACTTACTTGATCAAACCATCTCACACCACATATTGTCCTCAAACATCTCATATATGTATATATATATCATACATTTATTTATTTATTTTCTTTGTCGCTGCCTCCCACGTTAGCGAGGTAGCGCAAGGAAACAGACGAAAGAATGGCCCAACCCGCCCACATACACATGTATATACATACACGTCCACAAACACAAATATACATACCTATACATCTCAATGTACACATATATATATATACACACACAGTCATATACATATATACACATGTACATAATTCATAATGTCTGCCTTTATTTGTTCCCATCGCCACCTCACCACACATGGAATAACAACCCCCTCCCCCCTCATGTGTGCGAGGTAGCACTAGGAAAGACACCAAAGGCCCCATTCGTTCACACTCAGTCTCTAGCTATCATGTAATAATGCACCAAAACCACAGCTCCCTTTCCACATCCAGGCCCCACACACTTTCCATGGTTTACCCCAGATGCTTCACATGCCCTGGTTCAATCCATTGACAGCAGATCGACCCCGGTATACCACATCGTTCCAATTCACTCTATTCCTTGCACGCCTTTCACCCTCCTGCATGTTCAGGCCCCGACCACTCAAAATCTTTTTCACTCCATCTTTCCACCTCCAATTTGGTCTCCCACTTCTCCTCGTTCCCTCCACCTCTGACACATATATCCTCTTGGTCAATCTTTCCCCACTCATTCTCTCCATGTGACCAAACCATTTCAAAACACCCTCTTCTGCTCTCTCAACCACACTCTTTCACATCCACCCTCCAGCGCACAACTCTATCCATAGCCCACGCCTCGCAACCATACAACATTGTTGGAACCACTATTCCTTCAAACATACCCATTTTTGCTTTCCGAGATAATGTTCTCGACTTCCAAACATTCTTCAAGGCTCCCAGAATTTTCGCCCCCTCCCCCACCCTATGATTCACTTCCGCTTCCATGGTTCCATCCGCTGCCAGATCCACTCCCAGATATCTAAAACACTTCACTTCCTCCAGTTTTTCTCCATTCAAACTTACCTCCCAATTGACTTGACCCTCAACTCTACTGTATCTAATAACCCTGCTCTTATTCACATTTACTCTTAACTTTCTTCTTTCACACACTTTACCAAACTCAGTCACCAGCTTCTGCAGTTTCTCACATGGATCAGCCACCAGCGCTGTATCATCAGCGAACAACAACTGACTCACTTCCCAAGCTCTCTCATCCACAACAGACTCCATACTTGCCCCTCTTTCCAAAACTCTTACATTCACCTCCCTAACAACCCCATCCATAAACAAATTAAACAACCATGGAGACATCACACACCCCTGCCGCAAACCTACATTCACTGAGAACCAATCACTTTCCTCTCTTCCTACACGTACACATGCCTTACATCCTCGATAAAAACTTTTCACTGCTTCTAACAACTTGCCTCCCACACCATATATTCTTAAAACCTTCCACAGAGCATCTCTATCAACTTTATCATATACCTTCTCCAGATCCATAAATGCTACATACAAATCCATTTGTTTTTCTAAGTATTTCTCACATACATTCTTCAAAGCAAACACCTGATCCACACATCCTCTACCACTTCTGAAACCGCACTGCTCTTCCCCAATCTGGTGCTCTGTACATGCCTTCACCCTCTCAATCAATACCCTCCCATATAATTTAACAGGAATACTCAACAAACTTATACCTCTGTAATTTGAGCACTCACTCTTATCCCCTTTGCCTTTGTACAATGGCACTATGCAAGCATTCCGCCAATCCTCAGGCGCCTCCCCATGAATCATACATACATTAAATAACCTTTACAACAGTCAACATTACAGTCACCCCCTTTTTTAATAAATTCCACTGCAATACCATCCAAACCTGCTGCTTTGCCGGCTTTCATCTTCCGTAAAGCTTTTACTACCTCTTCTCTATTTACCAAATAATTTTTCCTAACCCTCTCACTTTGCACACCACCACGACCAAAACACTCTATATCTGCCACTCTATCATCAAACACATTCAACAAACCTTCAAAATACTCACTCCATCTCCTTCTCACATCACCACTACTTGTTATCACCTCCTCATTAGCCCCCTTCACTGAAGTTCCCATTTGCTCCCTTGTCTTACGCACTTTATTTACCTCCTTCCAAAAGATCTTTTTATTCTCCCTAAAATTTAATGATACTCTCTCACCCCAACTCTCATTTGCCCTCTTTTTCACCTCTTGCATCTTTCTCTTGACCTCCTGCCTCTTTCTTTTATACCTCTCCCACTCATTTGCATTTTTTCCCTGCAAAAATCGTTCAAATGCCTCTCTTCTCTTTCACTAATAATCTTACTTCTTCATTCCACCACTCACTACCTTTTCTAATCAACTCATCTCCCACGCTTCTCATGCCACAAGCATCTTTTGCACAAGCCATCACTGCCTCCCTAAATACATCCCATTCCTCCCCCACTCCCCTTACCTCCTTTGTTCTCACCTTTTTCCATTCTGTACTCAGTCTCTCCTGGTACTTCCTCACACAAGTCTCCTTCCCAAGCTCACTTACTCTCACCACTCTCTTCACCCCAACATTCTCTCTTCTTTTCTGAAAACCCCCACAAATCTTCACCTTCGCCTACACAAGATAATGATCAGACATCCCTCCAGTTGCACCTCTCAGCACATTAACATCCAAAAGTCTCTCTTTCATGCGTCTATCTATTAACACATAATCCAATAATGCTCTCTGGCCACCTCTCCTACTTACATACCTATACTTATGTATATCTCGCTTTTTAAACCAGGTATTCCCAATCACCAGTCCTTTTTCAGCACATAAATCTACAAGCTCTTCACCATTTCCATTTACAACACTGAACACCCCATGTATACCAATTATTCCCTCAACTACCACATTACTCACCTCTGCATTCAAATCACCCATCACTATAACCCAGTCTTGTGCATCAAAACCACTAACACACTCATTCAGCTGCTCCCTAAACACCTGCCTCTCATGATCTTTCTTCTCATGCCCAGGTGCATATGCACCAATAATCACCCACCTCTCTCCATCAACTTTCAGTTTCACCCATATCAATCTAGAATTTACTTTCTCACACTCTATCACATACTCCCACAACTCCTGATTCAGGAGTAGTGCTACTCCTTCCCTTGCTCTTGTCCACTCACTAACCCCTGACTTTACCACCAAGACATTCCCAAACCACTCTTCCCCTTTACCCTTGAGCTTCGTTTCACTCAGAGCCAAAACATCCAGGTTCTTTTCCTCAAACATACTACCTATCTCTCCTTTTTTCTCATCTTGGTTACATCTACACACATTTAGATACCCCAATCTGAGCCTTCGAGAAAGATGAGCACTCCTCGCGCGACTCCTTCTTCTGTTTCCCCTTTTAGAAAGTTAAAATACAAGGAGGGGAGGGTTTCTGGCCCCCCGCTCCCGTCCCCTTTAGCCGCCTTCTACGACACGTGGAGAATGCGTGGGAAGTATTCTTTCTCCCATATCCCCAGGGATAATATATATATATATATATTTCTATATTTTTTTTATTTTGCTTTGTCGCTATCTCCCACATTTGCGAGGTAGCGCAAGGAAACAGAAGAAAGAAATGGCCCAACCCACCCCCATACACATGTATATACACACAAGTCCACACACGCAAATATACATACTTATACATCTCAATGTACACATCTATATACACACACAGACACATACATATATACCCATGCACACAATTCACACTGTCTGCCTCTATTCATTCCCATCGCCACCTCGCCACACATGGAATACCATCCTCCTCCCCCCTCATGTGTGTGAGGTAGCGCTAGGAAAAGACAACAAAGGCCCAATTTGTTTACACTCAGTCTCCAGCTGTCATGCAATAATGCCCGAAACCACAGCTCCCTTTCCACATCCAGGTCCACATCCAGGCCCCACACAACCTTCCATGGTTTACCCCAGACACTTCACATGCCCTGATTCAATCCACTGACAGCACGTCAACCCCGGTATGCCACATCAATCCAATTCACTCAATTCCTTGCCTGCCTTTCACCCTCCTGCATGTTCAGGCCCCGATCACTCAAAATCTTTTTCACTCCATCTTTCCACCTCCAATTTGGTCTCCCACTTCTCCTCGTTCCTTCCACCTCCAACACTTATATCCTCTTGGTCAATCTTTCCTCACTCATTCTCTCCATGTGCCCAAACCATTTCAAAACACCCTCTTCTGCTCTCTCAACCACGCTCTTTTTATTTCCACACATCTCTCTTACTCTTACATTACTTACTCGATCAAACCACCTCACACCACACAATGACCTCAAACATCTCATTTCCAGCACATCCACCCTCCTGGGCACAACTCTATCCATAGCCCACGCCTCACAACCATACAACATTGTTGAACCACTATTCCTTCAAACATACCCATTTTTGCTTTCCGAGATAATGTTCTCGACTTCCACACATTCTTCAATGCTCCCAGAATTTTCGCCCCCTCCCCCACCCTATGATTCACTTCCACTTCCATGGTTCCATCCGCTGCCAGATCCACTCCCAGATATCTAAAACACTTTACGTCCTCCAGTTTTTCTCCATTCAAACTTACTTCCCAATGACTTGACCCTCAACCCTACTGTAAATAACCTTGCTCTTATTCACACTTACTCTTAACTTTCTTCTTTCACACACTTTACCAAACTCAGTCACCAGCTTCTGCAGTTTCTTACATGAATCAGCCACCAGCGCTGTATCATCAGCGAACAACAACTGACTCACTTCCCAAGCTCTCTCATCCACAAAAGACTTCATACTTGCCCCTCTTTCCAAAACTCTTGCATTCACCTCCCTAACAACCCCATCCATAAACAAATTAAACAACCATGGAGACATCACACACCCCTGCCGCAAACCTACATTCACTGAGATCCAATCACTTTCCTCTCTTCCTACACGTACACATGCCTTACATCCTGGATAAAAACTTTTCACTGCTTCTAACAACTTGCCTCCCACACTATATATTCTTAATACCTTCCACAGAGCATCTCTATCAACTCTATCATATGCCTTCTCCAGATCCATAAATGCTACATAAATTATTAGTGAAAGAGAAGAGAGAGGCATTTGGAAGATTTTTGCAGGGAAAAAATGCAATTGAGTGGGAGATGTATAAAAGAAAGAGACAGGAGGTCAAGAGAAAGGCGCAAGAGGTGAAAAAGAGGGCAAATGAGAGTTGGGGTGAGAGAGTATCATTAAATTTTAGGGAGAATAAAAAGATGTTCTGGAAGGAGGTAAATAAAGTGCGTAAGACCAGGGAGCAAATGGGAACTTCAGTGAGGGGTGCAAATGGGAAGGTGATAACAAGTAGTGGTGATGTGAGAAGGAGATGGAGTGAGTATTTTGAAGGTTTGTTGAATGTGTTTGATGATAAAGTGGCAGATATAGGGTGTTTTGGTCGAGGTGGTGTGCAAAGTGAGAGGGTTAGGGAAAATGATTTGGTAAACAGAGAAGAGGTAGTAAAAGCTTTGCGGAAGATGAAAGCCGGCAAGGCAGCAGGTTTGGATGGTATTGCAGTGGAATTTATTAAAAAAGGGGGTGACTGTATTATTGACTGGTTGGTAAGGTTATTTAATGTATGTATGACTCATGGTGAGGTGCCTGAGGATTGGTGGAATGCATGCATAGTGCCATTGTACAAAGGCAAAGGGGATAAGAGTGAGTGCTCAAATTACAGAGGTATAAGTTTGTTGAGTATTCCTGGTAAATTATATGGGAGGGTATTGATTGAGAGGGTGAAGGCATGTACAGAGCATCAGATTGGGGAAGAGCAGTGTGGTTTCAGAAGTGGTAGAGGATGTGTGGATCAGGTGTTTGCTTTGAAGAATGTATGTGAGAAATACTTAGAAAAGCAAATGGATTTGTATGTAGCATTTATGGATCTGATAGAGTTGATGGAGATGCTCTGTGGAAGGTATTAAGAATATATGGTGTGGGAGGCAAGTTGTTAGAAGCAGTGAAAAGTTTTTATCGAGGATGTATGGCATGTGTACGTGTAGGAAGAGAGGAAAGTGATTGGTTCTCAGTGAATGTAGGTTTGCGGCAGGGGTGTGTGATGTCTCCATGGTTGTTTAATTTGCTTATGGATGGGGTTGTTAGGGAAGTGAATGCAAGAGTTTTGGAAAGAGGTGCAAGCATGGAGTCTGTTGTGGATGAGAGAGCTTGGGAAGTGAGTCAGTTGTTGTTCGCTGATGATGCAGCGCTGGTGGCTGATTCATGTGAGAAACAGCAGAAGCTGGTGACTGAGTTTGATAAAGTGTGTGAAAGAAGAAAGTTAAGAGTAAATGTGAATAAGAGCAAGGTTATTAGGTACAGTAGGGTTGAGGGTCAAGTCAATTGGGATGTAAGTTTGAATGGAGAAAAACTGGAGGAAGTAAAGTGTTTTAGATATCTGGGAGTGAATCTGGCAGCGGTTGGTACCATGGAAGCGGAAGTGAATCATAGGGTGGGGGAGGGGGTGAAAATCCTGGGAGCCTTGAAGAATGTGTGGAAGTCGAGAACATTATCTCGGAAAGCAAAAATGGGTATGTTTGAAGGAATAGTGGTTCCAACAATGTTGTATGGTTGCGAGGCGTGGGCTATGGATAGAGTTGTGCGCAGGAGGGTGGATGTGCTGGAAATGAGATGTTTGAGGACAATAAGTGGTGTGAGGTGGTTTGATCGAGTAAGTAATGTAAGGGTAAGAGACGTGTGGAAATAAAAAGAGCATGGTTGAGAGAGCAGAAGAGGGTGTTCTGAAATGGTTTGGGCACATGGAGAGAATGAGTGAGGAAAGATTGACCAAGAGGATATATGTGTCGGAGGTGGAGGGAACGAGGAGAAGTGGGAGACCAAATTGGAGGTGGAAAGATGGAGTGAAAAAGATTTTGTGTGATCGGGGCCTGAACATGCCCGAAACCACAGCTCCCTTTCCACATCCAGGCCCCACGCAACTTTCCATAGTTTACCCCAGACGCTTCACATGCCCTGATTCAATCCACTGACAGCATGTTGACCCCGGTATACCACATCGATCCAATTCACTCTATTCCTTGCCCTCCTTTCACCCTCCTGCATGTTCAGGCCCCAATCACACAAAATCTTTTTCACTCCATCTTTCCACCTCCAATTTGGTCTCCCACTTCTCCTCGTTCCCTCCACCTCCGACACATATATCCTCTTGGTCAATCTTTCCTCACTCATTCTCTCCATGTGCCCAAACCATTTCAAAACACCCTCTTCTGCTCTCAACCATGCTCTTTTTATTTCCACACATCTCTCTTACCCTTACATTACTTACTCGATCAAACCACCTCACACCACACATTTTCCTCAAACATCTCACTTCCAGCATATCCACCCTCCTGCGCACAACTCTATCCATAGCCCACGCCTCGCAACCATACAACATTGTTGAAAACACTATTCCTTCAAACATACCCATTTTTGCTTTCCGAGATAATGTTCTCGACTTCCACACATTCTTCAAGGCTCCCAGGATTTTCGCCCCCTACCCCAACCTATGATTCACTTCCGCTTCCATGGTTCCATCCACTGCCAGATCCACTCCCAGATATCTAAAACACTTTACTTCCTCCAGTTTTTCTCCATTCAAACTTACCTCCCAACTGACTTGACCCTCAACCCTACTGTACCTAATAACCATGCTCTTATTCACATTTACTCTTAACTTTCTTCTTTCACACACTTTACCAAACTCAGTCACCAGCTTCTGCAGTTTCTCACATGAATCAGCCACCAGCGTTGTATCATCAGCGAACAACAACTGACTCACTTCCCAAGCTCTCTCATCCACAAAAGACTTCATACTTGCCCCTCTTTCCAAAACTCTTGCATTCACCTCCCTAACAACCCCATCCATAAACAAATTAAACAACCATGGAGACATCACACACCCCTGCCGCCGCAAACCTACATTCACTGAGAACCAATCACTCTCCTCTCTTCCTACACGTACACATGCCTTACATCCTCGATAAAAACTTTTCACTGCTTCTAACAACTTGCCTCCCACACCATATATTCTTAATACCTTCCACAGAGCATCTCTATCAACTCTATCATATGCCTTCTCCAGATCCATAAATGCTACATACAAATCCATTTGCTTTTCTAAGTATTTCTCACATACATTCTTCAAAGCAAACACCTGATCCACACATCCTCTACCACTTCTGAAACCACACTGCTCTTCCCTAATCTGATGCTCTGTACATGCCTTCACCCTCTCAATCAATACCCTCCCATATAATTTAACAGGAATACTCAACAAACTTATACCTCTGTAATTTGAGCACTCACTCTTATCCCCTTTGCCTTTGTACAATGGCACTATGCACGCATTCCGCCAATCCTCAGGCACCTCACCATGAGTCATTTCTTTTTTTTTCTTTTAAACTATTTGCCATTTCCCGCGTTAGCGAGGTAGCGTTAAGAACAGAGGACTGGGCCTTTTTTGGAATATCCTCACCTGGCCCACTCTGTTCCTTCTTTTGGAAAAAAAAAAAAAAAAAAAACGAGAGGGGAGGATTTCCAGCCCCCCGCTCCCTCCCCTTTTAGTCGCCTTCTACGACACGCAGGGAATACGTGGGAAGTATTCTTAATCCCCTATCCCCAGGGATAACCATGAGTCATACATACATTAAATAACCTTACCAACCAGTCAATAATACAGTCATCCCCTTTTTTAATAAATTCCACTGCAATACCATCCAAACCTGCTGCCTTGCCGGCTTTCATCTTCCGCAAAGCTTTTACTACCTCTTCTCTGTTTACCAAATCATTTTCCCTAACCCTCTCACTTTGCACACCACCTCGACCAAAACACCCTATATCTGCCACTCTATCATCAAACACATTCAAAAAACCTTCAAAATACTCACTCCATCTCCTTCTCACATCACCACCACTTGTTATCACCTCCCCATTAGCGCCCTTCACTGAAGTTCCCATTTGCTCCCTTGTCTTACGCACTTTATTTACCTCATTCCAGAACATCTTTTTGTTCTCCCTAAAATTTAATGATACTCTCTCACCCCAACTCTCATTTGCCCTCTTTTTCAACTCTTGCACCTTTCTCTTGACCTCCTGTCTCTTTCTTTTATACATCTCCCACTCAATTGCATTTTTTCCCTGCAAAAATCGTCCAAATGCCTCTCTCTTCTCTTTCACTAATAATCTTACTTCTTCATCCCACCACTCACTACCCTTTCTAATCAACCCACCTCCCACTCTTCTCATGCCACAAGCATCTTTTGCGCAATCCATCACTGATTCCCTAAATACATCCCATTCCTCCCCCACTCCCCTTACTTCCATTGTTCTCACCTTTTTCAATTCTGTACTCAGTCTCTCCTGGTACTTCCTCACACAAGTCTCCTTCCCAAGCTAACTTACTCTCACCACCCTCTTCACCCCAACATTCACTCTTCTTTTCTGAAAACCCATACAAATCTTCACCTTAGCCTCCACAAGATAATGATCAGACATCCCTCCAGTTGCACCTCTCAGCACATTAACATCCAAAAGTCTCTCTTTCGCGCGCCTGTCAACTAACACGTAATTCAATAACGCTCACTGGCCATCTCTCCTACTTACATACGTATACTTATGTATATCTCGTTTTTTAAACCAGGTATTCCCAATCACCAGTCCTTTTTCAGCACATAAAATCTACAAGCTCTTCACCATTTCCATTTACAACACTGAACACCCCATGTATACCAATTATTCCCTCAACTGCCACATTACTCACCTTTGCATTCAAATCACCCATCACTATAACCCGGTCTCGTGCATCAAAACCACTAACACACTCATTCAGCTGCTCCCAAAACACCTGCCTCTCATGATCTTTCTTCTCATGCCCAGGTGCATATGCACCAATAATCACCCATCTCTCTCCATCAACTTTCAGTTTTACCCATATTAATCGAGAATTTACTTTCTTACATTCTATCACATACTCCCACATATATATCTAGCAGCTCTCTTCCACCACAGTTTAGCAGTAAGGATATCTTCATCTCATCCTTCTCATTTTTCTCAGAACTCAGTAGATATATCTCAAATTCCTGTCGGAACCTTTTCCAGTTCTCTGCTGTATTACCTGATAACATCAGGGATTCAGGGAGTTGACCTTGGACGCTCATCCTGAATGTTCTAGGCAACCACAACAATGGCACAAGGAGATAGCCTCCTCACAGCATCCCAGTTCTTACCACCTCCTCTTTATAGCCAGAAGCACATGAGACATCAGCACACCTGACACAAGTCAATATGTGTCATGTCAAGGTGGCTTTAAGGTGAAGAAGGCAGAGATTGAAAGAAACAGTGATTCCATAAGTGGCACTAAGCTACTGTTATTGTTCCAACAATACAGAATTACACGTTAATCTTGTGCTTCATGGCAAGTCCTTTCAAAATAAATATGATATAATTGTCTACTACAAAATAAACAATACATATATAATGTCATATAATGAAAATAATATTTCCATATAAATGGAAATAATTATCACTACACACACCACATATTGTCCTCAAAAATTTCATTTCCAGCACATCCACCCTCCTCCATGCAACCCTATCAATAGCCCATGCCTTTCAACCATATAATATTGTTGGATCTACTGTTCCTTCAAACACCCCCATTTTTGTTTTCTGAGATAACATTCTCTTCTTCTACATGTTCTTCCTCACTCTCAGAACCTTTGCCCACTCCTCCACTCTATGACTCTCTTCCACTTGCATGGTTCCATCCGCTGCTAAGTCCAATCCCAGATATCTAAACACTTCACTTCTTCCAATTTTATACCATTCAAACTTTCTTGTCCCTCAACCCTACTTAACCTACTAATTAGACCTTGCTCTTATTCACATTTACTCTCAACTCTCTCCTTTCACACACTTTACCAAACTCAGTCACCAACTTCTGCAGTTTCTCATTTGAATCAGCCACCAGAGTTGTATCACTGGCAAACAACAACTGACTCACCAGGCCTTCTCATCCCAACAGACTGTATACTTGCACTTCTCTCCAAAACTCTTACATTTACCTTCCTAACTATCCCATCCATAAACAATTAGACAACCATGGGGACATTACACACCCCTGATGAAGACTGACCTTCATTGGGAACCAATCACTCTCCTGTCTTCCTACTCGTACACATGCCTTACATCCTCGATAAAAACTTTTCACTGCTTCTAGCAACTTACCTCCCACAATGTATACTCTTAAGACCTTCCACAAAGCATCACCATCAACCCTATCATATGCCTTCTCCAGATCCATAAATGCGAAATACAAATCCATCTGTTTTTCTAGGTATTTCTCACATACATTCTTCAAAGCAAACACCTGATCCATACATCCTCTACCGCTTCTGAAACCACACTGCTCTTCCCCAATCTGATGCTCTGTACATGCCTTCACCCTGTCAATCAATACCCTCCCATATAATTTCCCAAGAATACTCAACAAACTTATGCCTCTGTAGTTTGAACACTCACCTTTATCCCCTTTGCCTTTGTACAATGGCACTATTTATGCATTCCGCCAATCCTCAAGCACTTCACCATGATCCACATATACAATGAGTATCCTTACCAATCAATCAACAACAGTCACCCCCTTTCTTAAATTTTACTGCAATACTATCCAAACCCACTACCTTGCTAGATTTCATCTTCCACAAAGCTTTCACTATCTCTTCTCTCCTAACCAAACCATTCTCCCTGACCCTCTCGCTTCGCACACAACATCGACCAAAACACCCTCCATCTGCCACTCTATCACCAAACACATTGAATCAACCTAGAAAATACTCACTCCATCCCCTTGTCACTTCATCACTCCCTGTTATTACTTACCCCCTTCACCAATGTTCCCACTCCTTCCAAAAGATCTTTTTATTCTCCCTAAAGTTTAATGATACTCTCTCACCCCAACTCTCATTTGCCTTCTTTTTCAACCCTTGCACGCACCTTCCTCTTGACCTCCTGCCACTTTCTTTTATACATCTCCCAGTCATCTGCATTCCTTCCTTGTAAGTATTGTCCAAATGCCTCTCTTTTCTCTCTCACTAACAACTTTACTTCTTCAACCTACCACTCTCTACCCATATAATCTACCCACCTTTCTCATGACACATGCGTCTTTGTACATGCCATAAATGCTTCCCTAAATACATCCCATTCCTCACCCACTCCCCTAACATCATCTGTCCTCACCTTTTGCCATTGTACACTCAATCTCTCCTGGTACTTCCTCACACAAGTCTCCTTTCCAAGCTCACTTGCTCTCACCACTCTCTTCTCCCCAACATTCTCTTTTTAAAACCTCTACAAATCTTCACCTTCACCTCCACAAGATAGTGATCAGACATCCCTCCAGCTAACCCACTCAACACATTAACATTTAAAAGTCTCTCTTTTACATGCCTATCAATTAACATGTTATTCAATAATCCCCTTTGACCATCTCTCCTACGCACATACGTATCCTTATGTATATCTTTCTATCTAAACCATGTATTCTCAATCACCAGTCGTTTTTCATCACACAAATCCATGAGCTCTTCAACATTTCCATTCACAACACTGAATACACCACGTACACCAATCATACCCTGAACTGCCATATTACTCACCTTCACATTTAAATCATCCATCACTAATACACAGTCTTGTGCATCAAAACTGCTAACACGCTCACTCAGCTGCTCCCAAAACACTTGCCTCTCATGATCTTTCTTCTCATGACCAAGTGCATAAGCACCAATAATCACCCTTCTCTCTCCATCCACTTTCAGTTTTACTCACATCAATAAGGAATTTACTTTCTTACACTCCCATCACACTCTCCCACAACTCCTGCTGTAGGAGTAGTGTGACTCCTTCCTTAGCTCTTGTCCTTGACTTTACTTCCAAGACTTTGCCAAACCATTCTTCTCCTTTACCCTTGAGCTTTGTTTCACTAAGAGCCAGAACATCCAGCTTTCTTTCCTCAAACATAATACCTATCTCTCCATTATTCTCTTCTTGGTTACATATATATGTATTCATTATTATTATCATTATCATTATTATTACTATTATCATTATTCCTATCATTATTATTATCATCATTATTATTATTATTATTATTATTATTATTATTATCATTATTATTATTATTATCATTATTATACATAATCACAGTACAGGTACACAACCAATTTTCCGGCACTCTAAGTTCCAAAGCCTTGCCAGATTACCCATTTTGCCAAACTAACCGTGGTCACGTAATTCATCAATACACCTCTAACCCACTAATTATACATCTCCCATGTGTCTAAAGTATACCATGGACGGCTAGAAATTTAAATTAACCAAATATTAAATGTAAATTAAATAAATAAATGAAATACAGGTACTTGTACAATAGTACATTAGTAAACAAGATTACAGACATTAATTAAACAAGATTAAACAAAAATCAAATGCAAATTCATCAATTTCTTTACTTACAAAGAATGCTGCAGCACTGCTGCTCCCAAAGTGGCAGATTCTAGACTTCTACTGGAACTGTAAAGCTATTCACAAAAGTCTGAAAGTTGAGGGCAGTCAGAATTACTGTCTGTTTCGTAGTTGATCGTTTCATCTTGGATTTCTGATGTTGCAGGTGAGATATCTGGGGTACTTTAAGTTGAAGCCACAGGATTTACAGATGTACCAGTGGGCTTACTGCTTTGAGACACATTCCTCTTTGCTATCTTCTTAAACATTACATCCAAGCGAAGTTGCTTCATGTGTCTAGATTTTTCCCTGTGTATTTTCATGCATCAAATGAAAATTCATTAGTTCTTGTTTCATAACAAAGGTATGTTGCTCTAGCCCTTGATTAATTCACTCATCTACTCAATTAACTTTTCAATGGAAAGTCTTTCAGCTACATCTGTTTCATCTTCATCACTTCCTGTGTTTTTATCAGCATTCAGAACAGTGTCTATAATTTCAGTCTGTAAGATGATACACAACCTGTGTTTTGTCGTTGACATTAATCCACTTGCTTAGATTTTCATCATTAAGATTACTTGCCACAGGCAAGATTACTTGCAACAGGCTCTGTAACACTTACCATACTCAAGCAACTCATGAACAACCTTTTCCTTTGATACATGAAATCCTGTGAAATCAGTGACTACCACTCTTATATGAAAAGCCATAGCTAGGGTTAAATTTAAACAAAGTAACCTAAGAATCTCACAGAGTTGCGGTATCACCACCAAGTGCAGTGCAAAGAATGTAAAAAAGCATGCCCTACACACAACACCATCTGTGGCCACCCAGGAAACCAGCCTGGTGGCAATGGTAATTTCAAGTTCCCTCACAAAATTTCGCCTGGGACTAAAGGTGTCGAACCATCAGTTGCCGGAAATTCAGGGGTGTAACTGTATCAGGAAACAGACAAAGAATGGCCCATCCACTCATATACACATAAATGCCCATATTTCCACATACACATACATAAACTCCCATATACGCACATGTACATACAAATACATGTCAACAAATACATTTAGTTTCATATTCATTATACTTTGTCGTTGTCTCCCGCGTTAGCGAGGTAGTGCAAGGAAACAGACGAAAGAATGGCCCAGCCATCCACATGCACATGTATATACATACACATCCACACACGCACATATACATACCTATACATCTCAACATTGATTTATATGTTCATCATACTTTATCGCTATCTCCCGCGTTAGGAGGGTAGCACAAGAAAACGGACAAAAGAATGGCCCAACCCACCCATGTACACATGTATATACATACACGTCCACACATACACATATACATACCTATACATCTCAACGTGCCATTGTACAAAGGCAAAGGGGATAAGAGTGAGTGCTCAAATTACAGAGGTATAAGTTTGTTGAGTATTCCTGGTAAATTATATGGGAGGGTATTGATTGAGAGGGTGAAGGCATGTACAGAGCATCAGATTGGGGAAGAGCAGTGTGGTTTCAGAAGTGGTAGAGGATGTGTGGATCAGGTGTTTGCTTTGAAGAATGTATGTGAGAAATACTTAGAAAAGCAAATGGATTTGTATGTAGCATTTATGGATCTGGAGAAAGCATATGATAGAGTTGATAGAGATGCTCTGTGGAAGGTATTAAGAATATATGGTGTGGGAGGCAAGTTGTTAGAAGCAGTGAAAAGTTTTTATCGAGGATGTAAGGCATGTGTACGTGTAGGAAGAGAGGAAAGTGATTGGTTCTCAGTGAATGTAGGTTTGCGGCAGGGGTGTGTGATGTCTCCATGGTTGTTTAATTTGTTTATGGATGGGGTTGTTAGGGAGGTAAATGCAAGAGTTTTGGAAAGAGGGGCAAGTATGAAGTCTGTTGGGGATGAGAGAGCTTGGGAAGTGAGTCAGTTGTTGTTCGCTGATGATACAGCGCTGGTGGCTGATTCATGTGAGAAACTGCAGAAGCTGGTGACTGAGTTTGGTAAAGTGTGTGAAAGAAGAAAGTTAAGAGTAAATGTGAATAAGAGCAAGGTTATTAGGTACAGTAGGGTTGAGGGTCAAGTCAATTGGGAGGTGAGTTTGAATGGAGAAAAACTGGAGGAAGTGAAGTGTTTTAGATATCTGGGAGTGGATCTGGCAGTGGATGGAACCATGGAAGCGGAAGTGGATCATAGGGTGGGGGAGGGGGCGAAAATTCTGGGAGCCTAGAAGAATGTGTGGAAGTCGAGAACATTATCTCGGAAAGCAAAAATGGGTATGTTTGAAGGAATAGTGGTTCCAACAATGTTGTATGGTTGCGAGGCGTGGGCTATGGATAGAGTTGTGCGCAGGAGGATGGATGTGCTGGAAATGAGATGTTTGAGGACAATGTGTGGTGTGAGGTGGTTTGATCGAGTAAGTAACGTAAGGGTAAGAGAGATGTGTGGAAATAAAAAGAGCGTGGTTAAGAGAGCAGAAGAGGGTGTTTTGAAATGGTTCGGGCACATGGAGAGAATGAGTGAGGAAAGATTGACCAAGAGGATATATGTGTCGGAGGTGGAGGGAACGAGGAGAAGAGGGAGGCCAAATTGGAGGTGGAAAGATGGAGTGAAAAAGATTTTGTGTGATCGGGGCCTGAACATGCAGGAGGGTGAAAGGAGGGCAAGGAATAGAGTGAATTGGAGCGATGTGGTATACCGGGGTTGATGTGCTGTCAGTGGATTGAATCAGGGCATGTGAAGCGTCTGGGGTAAACCATGGAAAGCTGTGTAGGTATGTATAGTTGCGTGTGTGGATGTATGTATATACATGTGTATGGGGGTGGGTTGGGCCATTTCTTTCGTCTGTTTCCTTGCGCTACCTCGCAAACGCGGGAGACAGCTCTGACACACAAATCCTCTTTATCAATCTTTCCTCGCTCATTCTCTCCATATGACTAAACCATTTCAAAACATCCTCTTCTGCTCTCTCAACCACACTTTTTATTACCACACATCTCTCTTACCCTTTCATTACTTACTCGATCAAACCACCTCACACCACATATTGTCCTTAAACATCTCATTTCCAGTACATCCACCCTCCTTTGCACAATTCTATCTACAGCCCACACCTCGCAACCATATAACATTGTTGGAAACACTATTCCTTCAAAAATACCCATTTTTGCTTTCCACAATAACATTCTCGACTTCCACACATTCTTCAACGCTCCCAGAACTTTCACTCATTCCTCAACCTTATGATTCACATCCGCTTCCATGGTTCCATCCGCTGCCAAATCCACTCCCAGATATCTAAAACACTTCACTTCCTCCAGTTTTTCTCCATTCAAACTTACCTCCCAACTGACTTGTCCCTCAACCCTACTGCACCTAATAACCTTGATCTTATTCACATTTACTGTCTTTCTTCTTTCACACACTTTACCAAACTCAGTCACCAGCTTCTGCAGTTTCTCACCCAAATCAGCCACCAGCGCTGTATCATCAGCGAACAACAACTGACTCACTTCCAAAGCTCTCTCATCCACAACAGACTGCATACTTACCCCTTTTTCCAAAACTCTTGCATTTACCTCCCTAACAACCCCATCCATAAACAAATTAAACAACCATGGAGACATCACACACTCCTGCTGCAAACCTACATTCACTGAGAACCAATCACTTTCCTCTCTTCCTACATGTACACATGCCTTACATCCTCGATAAAAACTTTTCACTGCTTCTAACAACTTGCCTCCCACACCATATATTCTTAATATCTTCCACAAAGCATCTCTATCAACTTTATCATATGCTTTCTCCAGATCCATAAATGCTACAAGCAAATCCATTTGCTTTTCTAAGTATTTCCCACGTATTATTCACAGCAAACAACTGATCCACACATCCTCTACCACTTCTGAAACCACACTGCTCTTCCCCAATCTGATGCTCTGTACATGCCTTCACCCTCTCAATCAATACCCTCCCATATAATTTCCCTGGAATACTCAACAAACTTATACCTCTGTAATTTGAGCACTCACTTTGATCCCCTTTGCCTTTGTACAATGGCACTATGCAAGCATTCCACCAATGCTCAGGCACCTCACCATGAGTCATACATACATTAAATAACCTTACCAACCAGTCAACAATGCAGTCACCCCCTTTTTTAATAAATTCCACTGCAATACCATCCAAACCTGCTGCCTTGCCGGCTTTCATCTTCCGCAAAGCTTTTACTACCTCTTCTCTATTTACCAAATCATTCTCCCTAACCCTCTCACTCTGCTCACCATCTCGACCAAAACACCCTATATCCGCCACACTATCATCAAACACATTCAACAAACCTTCAAAATACTCACTCCATCTCCTTCTCGCATCATCACTACTTGTTATCACCTCCCCATTAGCCCTCTTCACTGATGTTCCCATTTGTTCTGTCTTATGCACTTTATTTACCTATTTCCAAAACATATTTTCATTCTCCCTAAATTTTAATGATACTCTCTCTCATGACAACTCTCATTTGCCCTCTTTTTGACCTCCTGCACCTTTCTCTTGACCTCTTGTCTCTATCTTTTATACATCTCCCACTCATTTGCATTATTTCCCTGCAAAAATCGTCCAAATGCCTCTCTCTTCTCTTTCACTATTAATTGTACTTCTTCATCCCACCACTATCTACCCTTTCTAATCTGCCCACCTCCCATGCTTTTCATACTACAAGCATCTTTTGCGCAAGCCATCACTGCTTCCCTAAATACATCCCATTCCTCCCCCACTCCCCTTACCTCCTTTGTTCTCACCTTTTTCCATTCTGTACTCAGTCTCTCCTGGTACTTCCTTACACAAGTCTCCTTCCCAAGCTCACTTACTCTCACCACTCTCTTCACCCCAACATTCTCTCTTCTTAATCAAATATTTGAGGACAATACATGGCGTGAGGTGGTTTGATCATGTAAGTAATGAAAGGATAAGAGAGATGTGTGGAAATAAAAAGAGTGTGGCTGAGAGAGCAGAAGAGGGTGTGTTGAAATGGTTTGGATATACAGAGAGAATGAGAGGAAAGATTGACAGAGTATTATATATACAGAGTATTATATATATGTTTCCTTGTGCTACCTCGCAAACGTGGAAGACAGCGACAAAAAAAAAAAAAAAAAAAAGAGGAGGAAAGGAGGAATATATATATATACATATATATATATATATATATATATATATATATATATATATATATATATATATATATATAAATAATCCCTGGGGATAGGGGAGAAAGAATACTTCCCACGTATTCCCTGCGTGTCGTAGGAGGCGACTAAAAGGGGAGGGAGCAGGGGGCTGGAAATCCTCCCCTCTCGTTTTTTTTAATTTTCCAAAAGAAGGAACAGAGAATTGGGCCACGTGAGGGTATTCCCTCAAAGGCCCAGTCCTCTGTTCTTAACGCTACCTCGCTAATGCGGGAAATGGCGAATAGTTTGAAAGAAAGATATATATATATATATATATATAGGTATAAGTTTGTTGAGTATTCCTGGTAAATTATATGGGAGGGTATTGATTGAGAGGGTGAAGGCATGTACAGAGCATCAGATTGGGGAAGAGCAGTGTGGTTTCAGAAGTGGTAGAGGATGTGTGGATCAGGTGTTTGCTTTGAAGAATATATGTGAGAAATACTTAGAAAAGCAAATGGATTTGTATGTAGCATTTATGGATCTGGAGAAGGCATATGATAGAGTTGATAGAGATGCTCTGTGGAAGGTATTAAGAATATATGGTGTGGGAGGCAAGTTGTTAGAAGCAGTGAAAAGTTTTTATCGAGGATGTAAGGCATGTGTACGTGTAGGAAGAGAGGAAAGTGACTGGTTCTCAGTGAATGTAGGTTTGCGGCACGGGTGTGTGATGTCTCCATGGTTGTTTAATTTGTTTATGGATGGGGTTGTTAGGGAGGTAAATGCAAGAGTTTTGGAAAGAGGGGCAAGTATGAAGTCTGTTGGGGATGAGAGAGCTTGGGAAGTGAGTCAGTTGTTGTTCGCTGATGATACAGCGCTGGTGGCTGATTCATATATATATATATATATATATATATATATATATATATATAATATATATATATATATATATATATATATATTATTTTTTTTTTATTATACTTTGTCGCTGTCTCCCGCGTTTGCGAGGTAGCGCAAGGAAACGGACGAAAGAAATGGCCCAACCCCCCCCCATACACATGTATATACATATGTCCACACACGCAAATATACACACCTACACAGCTTTCCATGGTTTACCCCAGACGCTTCACATGCCTTGATTCAATCCACTGACAGCACGTCAACCCCAGTATACCACATCGATCCAATTCACTCTATTCCTTGCCCTCCTTTCACCTTCCTGCATGTTCAGGCCCCGATCACACAAAATCTTTTTCACTCCATCTTTCCACCTCCAATTTGGTCTCCCACTTCTCCTCGTTCCCTCCACCTCTGACACATATATCCTCTTGGTCAATCTTTCCTCACTCATTCTCTCCATGTGCCCAAACCATTTCAAAACACCCTCTTCTGCTCTCTCAACCATGCTCTTTTTATTTCCACACATCTCTCTTACCCTTACATTACTTACTCGATCAAGCTACCTCACACCACACATTGTCCTTAAACATCTCATTTCCAGCACATCCATTCTCCTGCGCACAACTCTATCCATAGCCCACGCCTCGCAACCATACAACACTGTTGGAACCACTATTCCTTCAAACATACCCATTTTTGCTTTCCGAGATAATGCTCTCGACTTCCACGCATTCTTCAAGGCTCCCAGAATTTTCGCCCACTCCCCCACCCTATGATCCACTTCCGCTTCCATGGTTCCATCTGCTGCCAGATCCACTCCCAGATATCTAAAACACTTTACTTCCTCCAGTTTTTCTCCATTCAAACTTACCTCCCAATTGACTTGACCCTCAACCCTACTGTACCTAATAACCTTGCTCTTATTCACATTTACTCTTAACTTTCTTCTTTCACACACTTTACCAAACTCAGTCACCAGCTTCTGCAGTTTCTCACTTGAATCAGCCACCAGCGCTGTATCATCAGCGAACAACAACTGACTCACTTCCCAAGCTCTCTCATCCCCAACAGGTTTCATACTTGCTCCTCTTTCCATATATGTATATGTATATATATATATATATATATATATATATATATATATATATATATATATATATATATATATATTTATTATTTATTTATTATATTATACTTTGTCGCTGTCTCCCGCGTTTGCGAGGTAGCGCAAGGAAACAGACGAAAGAAATGGCCCAACCCCCCCCATACACATGTATATACATACGTCCACACACGCAAATATACATACCTACACAGCTTTCCATGGTTTACCCCAGACGCTTCACATGCCTTGCTTCAATCCACTGACAGCACGTCAACCCTGGTATACCACATCGCTCCAATTCACTCTATTCCTTGCCCTCCTTTCACCCTCCTGCATGTTCAGGCCCCGATCACACAAAATCTTTTTCATTCCATCTTTCCACCTCCAATTTGGTCTCCCTCTTCTCCTTGTTCCCTCCACCTCCGACACATATATCCTCTTGGTCAATCTTTCCTCACTCATCCTCTCCATGTGCCCAAACCACTTCAAAACACCCTCTTCTGCTCTATCAACCACGCTCTTTTTATTTCCACACATCTCTCTTACCCTTACGTTACTCACTCGATCAAACCACCTCACACCACACATTGTCCTCAAACATCTCATTTCCAGCACATCCATCCTCCTGCGCACAACTCTATCCATAGCCCACGCCTCGCAACCATACAACATTGTTGGAACCACTATTCCTTCAAACATACCCATTTTTGCTTTCCGAGATAATGTTCTCGACTTCCACACATTTTTCAAGGCCCCCAGGATTTTTGCCCCCTCCCCCACCCTATGATCCACTTCCGCTTCCATGGTTCCATCCGCTGCCAGATCCACTCCCAGATATCTAAAACACTTCACTTCCTCCAGTTTATCTCCATTCAAACTCACCTCCCAATTGACTTGACCCTCAACCCTACTGTACCTAATAACCTTGCTCTTATTCACATTTACTCTTAACTTTCTTCTTCCACACACTTTTCCAAACTCAGTCACCAACTTCTGCAGTTTCTCACATGAATCAGCCACCAGCGCTGTATCATCAGCGAACAACAACTGACTCACTTCCCAAGCTCTCTCATCCCCAACAGACTTCATACTTGCCCCTCTTTCCAAAACTCTTGCATTTACCTCCCTAACAACCCCATCCATAAACAAATTGAACAACCATGGAGACATCACACACCCCTGCCGCAAACCTACATTCACTGAGAACCAATCACTTTCCTCTCTTCCTACACGTACACATGCCTCACATCCTCGATAAAAACTTTTCACTGCTTCTAACAACTTTCCTCCCACACCATATATTCTTAGTACCTTCCACAGAGCATCTCTATCAACTCTATCATATGCCTTCTCCAGATCCATAAATGCTACATACAAATCCATTTGCTTTTCTAAGTATTTCTCACATACATTCTTCAAAGCAAACACCTGATCCACACATCCTCTACCACTTCTGAAACCACACTGCTCTTCCCCAATCTGATGCTCTGTACATGCCTTCACCCTCTCAATCAATACCCTCCCATATAATTTACCAGGAATACTCAACAAACTTATACCTCTGTAATTTGAGCACTCACTCTTATCCCCTTTGCCTTTGTACAATGGCACTATGCACGCATTCCGCCAATCCTCAGGCACCTCACCATGAGTCATACATACATTAAATAACCTTACCAACCAGTCAACAATACAGTCACCCCCTTTTTTAATAAATTCCACTGCAATACCATCCAAACCTGCTGCCTTGCCGGCTTTCATCTTCTGCAAAGCTTTCACTACCTCTTCTCTGTTTACCAAATCATTTTCCCTAACCCTCTCACTTTGCACACCACCTCGACCAAAACACCCTATATCTGCCACTCTATCATCAAACACATTCAACAAACCTTCAAAATACTCACTCCATCTCCTTCTCACATCACCACTACTTGTTATCACCTCCCCATTTGCGCCCTTCACTGAAGTTCCCATTTCCTCCCTTGTCTTACGCACTTTATTTACCTCCTTCCAGAACATCTTTTTATTCTCCCTAAAATTTAATGATACTCTCTCACCCCAACTCTCATTTGCCCTTTTTTTCACCTCTTGCACCTTTCTCTTGACCTCCTGTCTCTTTCTTTTATACATCTCCCACTCAATTGCATTTTTTCCCTGCAAAAATTGTCCAAATGCCTCTCTCTTCTCTTTCACTAATACTCTTACTTCTTCATCCCACCACTCACTACCCTTTCTAATCAACCCACCTCCCACTCTTCTCATGCCACAAGCATCTTTTGCGCAATCCATCACTGATTCCCTAAATACATCCCATTCCTCCCCCACTCCCCTTACTTCCATTGTTCTCACCTTTTTCCATTCTGTACTCAGTCTCTCCTGGTACTTCCTCACACAGGTCTCCTTCTCAAGCTCACTTACTCTCACCACCCTCTTCACCCCAACATTCACTCTTCTTTTCTGAAAACCCATACAAATCTTCACCTTAGTCTCCACAAGATAATGATCAGACATCCCTCCAGTTGCACCTCTGAGCACATTAACATCCAAAAGTCTCTCTTTCGCATGCCTGTCAATTAACACGTAATCCAATAACGCTCTCTGGCCATCTCTCCTACTTACATAAGTATACTTATGTATATCTCGCTTTTTAAACCAGGTATTCCCAATCATCAGTCCTTTTTCAGCACATAAATCTACAAGCTCTTCACCATTTCCATTTACAACACTGAACACCCCATGTATACCAATTATTCCCTCAACTGCCACATTACTCACCTTTGCATTCAAATCACCCATCACTATGACCCGGTCTTGTGCATCAAAACCACTAACACACTCATTCAGCTGCTCCCAAAACACTTGCCTCTCTTGATCTTTCTTCTCATGCCCAGGTGCATATGCACCAATAATCACCCACCTCTCTCCATCAACTTTCAGTTTTACCCATATTAATCGAGAATTTACTTTCTTACACTCTATCACATACTCCCACAACTCCTGTTTCAGGAGTATTGCTACTCCTTCCCTTGCTCTTGTCCTCTCACTAACCCCTGACTTTACTCCCCAGACATTCCCAAACCACTCTTCCCCTTTACCCTTGAGCCAGAACATCCAGCTTTCTTTCCTCAAACATAATACCTATCTCTCCATTATTCTCTTCTGGTTATACATATATATGTATTCATTATTATTATCATTATCATTATTATTACTATTATCATTATTCCTATCATTATTATTATCATCATTATTATATTATTATTATTATATTATTATTATCATTATTATTATTATTATCATTATTATTCATAATCACAAGTACAGGTACACAACCAATTTTCCGGCACTCTAAGTTCCAAAGCCTTGCCAGATTACCCATTTTGCCAAACTAACCGTGGTCACGTAATTCATCAATACACCTCTAACCCACTATATACATCTCCCATGTGTCTAAAGTATACCATGGACGGCTAGAAATTTAAATTAACCAAATATTAAATGTAAATTAAATAAATAAATGAAATACAGGTACTTGTACAATAGTACATTAGTAAACAAGATTACAGACATTAATTAAACAAGATTAAACAAAAATCAAATGCAAATTCATCAATTTCTTTACTTACAAAGAATGCTGCAGCACTGCTGCTCCCAAAGTGGCAGATTCTAGACTTCTACTGAACTGTAAAGCTATTCACAAAAGTCTGAAAGTTGAGGGCAGTCAGAATTACTGTCTGTTTCGTAGTTGATCCGTTTTCATCTTGATTTCTGATGTTGCAGGTGAGATATCTGGGTACTTTAAGTTGAAGCCACAGGATTTACAGATGTACCAGTGGGCTTACTGCTTTGAGACACATTCCTCTTGCTATCTTCTAAACATTACATCCAAGCGAAGTTGCTTCATGTGTCTAGATTTTTCCTGTGTATTTCATGCATCAAATGAAAATTCATTAGTTCTTGTTTCATAACAAAGGTATGTTGCTCTAGCCCTTGATTAATTCACTCATCTACTCAATTAACTTTTCAATGGAAAGTCTTTCAGCTACATCTGTTTCATCTTCATCACTTCCCTGTGTTTTGATCAGCATACAGAACAGTGTCTATAATTTCAGTCTGTAAGATGATACACAACCTGTGTTTTTGAGTTGTCGTTGACATTAATCCACTTGCTTAGATTTTCATCATTAAGATTACTTGCCACAGGCAAGATTACTTGCAACAGGCTCTGTAACACTTACCATACTCAGCAACTCATGAACAACCTTTTCCTTTGCTACATGAAATCCTGTGAAAAATCAGGTGACTACCACTCTTATATGAAAAGCCATAGCTAGGGTTAAATTTAAACAAAGTAACCTAAGAATCTCACAGAGTTGCGGTATCACCACCAAGTGCAGTGCAAAAGAATGTAAAAAAGCATGCCCTACACACAACACCATCTGTGGCCACCCAGGAAACCAGCCTGGTGGCAATGGTAAAATATCAAGTTCCCTCATAAAATTTCGCCTGGGACTAAAGGTGTCCGAACACATCAGTTTGCCGGAAATTCAGGGGTGTAACTGTATCAGGAAACAGACAAAGAATGGCCCATCCACTCATATACACATAAATGCCCATATTTCCACATACACATACATAAACTCCATATACGCACATGTACATACAAATACATGTCAACAAATACATTTAGTTTCATATTCATTATACTTTGTCGTTGTCTCCCGCGTTAGCGAGGTAGTGCAAGGAAAACAGACGAAAGAATGGCCCAGCCATCCACATGCACATGTATATACATACACATCCACACACGCACATATACATACCTATACATCTCAACATTGATTTAATGTTCATCATACTTTATCGCTATCTCCCCGCGTTAGGAGGGTAGCACAAGAAAACGGACAAAAGAATGGCCCAACCCACCCATGTACACATGTATATACATACACGTCCACACATACACATATACATACCTATACATCTCAACGTGCCATTGTACAAAGGCCAAAGGGGATAAGGAGTGAGTGCTCAAATTACAGAGTATAAGTTTGGTTGAGTATACCTTGGTAAATTATATGGAGGGTATTGATTGAGAGGGTGAAGGCATGTACAGAGCATCAGATTGGGGAAGAGCAGTGTGGTTTCAGAAGTGGTAGAGGATGTGTGGATCAGGTGTTTGCTTTGAAGAATGTATGTGAGAAATACTTAGAAAAGCAAATGGATTTGTATGTAGCATTTATGGATCTGGAGAAAGCATATGATAGAGTTGATAGAGATGCTCTGTGGAAGGTATTAAGAATATATGGTGTGGGAGGCAAGTTGTTAGAAGCAGTGAAAAGTTTTTATCGAGGATGTAAGGCATGTGTACGTGTAGGAAGAGAGGAAAGTGATTGGTTCTCAGTGAATGTAGGTTTGCGGCAGGGGTGTGTGATGTCTCCATGGTTGTTTAATTTGTTTATGGATGGGTTGTTAGGGAGGTAAATGCAAGAGTTTTTGGAAAGAGGGGCAAGTATGAAGTCTGTTGGGGATGAGAGAGCTTGGGAAGTGAGTCAGTTGTTGTTCGCTGATGATACAGCGCTGGTGGCTGATTCATGTGAGAAACTGCAGAAGCTGGTGACTGAGTTTGGTAAAGTGTGTGAAAGAAGAAAGTTAAGAGTAAATGTGAATAAGAGCAAGTTATTAGGTACAGTAGGGTTGAGGGTCAAGTCAATTGGGAGGTGAGTTTGAATGGAGAAAAACTGGAGGAAGTGAAGTGTTTTAGATATCTGGGAGTGGATCTGGCATGGATGGAACCATGGAAGCGAAGTGGATCATAGGTGGGGGAGGGGGCGAAAATTCTGGGAGCCTAGAAGAATGTGTGGAAGTCGAGAACATTATCTCGGAAAGCAAAAATGGGTATGTTTGAAGGAATAGTGGTTCCAACAATGTTGTATGGTTGCGAGGCGTGGGCTATGGATAGAGTTGTGCGCAGGAGGATGGATGTGCTGGAAATGAGATGTTTGAGGACAATGTGTGGTGTGAGGTGGTTTGATCGAGTAAGTAACGTAAGGGTAAGAGAGATGTGTGGAAATAAAAAGAGCGTGGTTAAGAGAGCAGAAGAGGGTGTTTTGAAATGGTTTGGGCACATGGAGAGAATGAGTGAGGAAAGATTGACCAAGAGGATATATGTGTCGGAGGTGGAGGGAACGAGAGAGAAGAGGAGGCCAAATTGGAGGTGGAAAGATGGAGTGAAAAAGATTTTGTGTGATTCCGGTTCAGAACATGCAGGAGGGTGAAAGGAGGGCAAGGAATAGAGTGAATTGGAGCGATGTGGTATACCGGGGTTGACGTGCTGTCAGTGGATTGAATCAAGGCATGTGAAGCGTCTGGTAAACCATGGAAAGCTGTGTAGGTATGTATATTTGCGTGTGTGGACGTGTATGTATATACATGTGTATGGGGGTGGTTGGGCCATTTCTTTCGTCTGTTTCCTTGCGCTACCTCGCAAACGCGGGAGACAGCTCTGACACACAAATCCTCTTTATCAATCTTTCCTCGCTCATTCTCTCCATATGACTAAACCATTTCAAAACACCCTCTTCTGCTCTCTCAACCATGCTCTTTTTATTTCCACACATCTCTCTTACCCTTACATTACTTACTCGATCAAACACCTCACACCACACATTGTCCTTAAACATCTCATTTCCAGTACATCCACCCTCCTTTGCACAATTCTATCTACAGCCCACACCTCGCAACCATATAACATTGTTGGAAACACTATTCCTTCAAAAATACCCATTTTTTTTGCTTTCCACAATAACATTCTCGACTTCCACACATTCTTCAACGCTCCCAGAACTTTCACTCATTCCTCAACCTTATGATTCACATCCGCTTCCATGGTTCCATCCGCTGCCAATCCACTCCCAGATATCTAAAACACTTCACTTCCTCCAGTTTTTCTCCATTCAAACTTACCTCCCAACTGACTGTCCCTCAACCCTACTGTACCTAATAACCTTGCTCTTATTCACATTTACTGTCTTTCTTCTTTCACACACTTTACCAAACTCAGTCACCAGCTTCTGCAGTTTCTCACCCAAATCAGCCACCAGGCGCTGTATCATCACGAACAACAACTGACTCACTTCCAAAGCTCTCTCATCCACAACAGACTGCATACTTACCCCTTTTTTCCAAAACTCTTGCATTTACCTCCCTAACAACCCCATCCATAAACAAATTAAACAACCATGGAGACAATCACACACCCCTGCCGCAAACCTACATTCACTGAGAACCAATCACTTTCCTCTCTTCCTACATGTACACATGCCTTACATCCTCGATAAAACCTTTTTTTTTTTTTTTTCACTGCTTCTAACAACTTTCCTCCCACACCATATATTCTTAATATCTTCCACAAAGCATCTCTATCAACTTATCATATGCTTTCCCTCCAGATCCATAAATGCTACAAGCAAATCCATTTGCTTTTCTAAGTATTTCCCACGTATTATTCACAGCAAACAACTGATCCACACATCCTCTACCACTTCTGAAACCACACTGCTCTTCCCCAATCTGATGCTCTGTACATGCCTTCACCCTCTCAATCAATACCCTCCCCTATCCCATATAATTTCCCTGGAATACTCAACAAACTTATACCTCTGTAATTTGAGCACTCACTTGATCCCCTTTGCCTTTGTACAATGGCACTATGCAAGCATTCCACCAATGCTCAGGCACCTCACCATGAGTCATACATACATTAAATAACCTTACCAACCAGTCAACAATGCAGTCACCCCCTTTTTTAATAAATTCCACTGCAATACCATCCAAACCTGCTGCCTTGCCGCTTTCATCTTCCGCAAAGCTTTTACTACCTCTTCTCTATTTACCAAATCATTCTCCCTAACCCTCTCACTCTGCTCACCATCTCGACCAAAACACCCTATATCCGCCACACTATCATCAAACACATTCAACAAACCTTCAAAATACTCACTCCATCTCCTTCTCGCATCATCACTACTTGTTATCACCTCCCCATTAGCCCTCTTCACTGATGTTCCCATTTGTTCTGTCTTATGCACTTTATTTACCTATTTGCAAAACATATTTTCATTCTCCCTAAATTTTAATGATACTCTCTCTCATGACAACTCTCATTTGCCCTCTTTTTGACCTCCTGCACCTTTCTCTTGACCTCTTGTCTCTATCTTTTATACATCTCCCACTCATTTGCATTATTTCCCTGCAAAAATCGTCCAAATGCCTCTCACTTCTCTTTCCACTAATAAGTGTACTTCTTCATCCCACCACTCACTACCCTTTCTAATCTGCCCACCTCCCATGCTTTTCATACTACAAGCATCTTTTGCGCAAGCCATCACTGCTTCCCTAAATACATCCCATTCCTCCCCACTACCCCTTACCTCCTTTGTTTTCTCACCTTTTTCCATTCTGTACTCAGTCTCTCCTGGTACTTCCTCACACAGGTCTCCTTCTCAAGCTCACTTACTCTCACCACTCTCTTCACCCCAACATTCTCTCTCTTAATCAAATATTTGAGGACAATACATGCGTGAGTGTTTGATCATGTAAGTAATGAAAGGATAAGAGAGATGTGTGGAAATAAAAAGAGTGTGGCTGAGAGAGCAGAAGAGGGTGTGTTGAAATGGTTTGGATATACAGAGAGAATGAGAGGAAAGATTGACAGAGTATTATATATACAGAGTATTATATATATGTTTCCTTGTGCTACCTCGCAAACGTGGAAGACAGCGACAAAAAAAAAAAAAAAAAAAAGAGGAGGAAAGGAGGAATATATATATATATTATATATATATATTATATATATAATATATATATATATAGTATATATATATATATATATATATAAATAATCCCTGGGGATAGGGAGAAAGAATACTTCCCACGTATTCCCTGCGTGTCGTAGGAGGCGACTAAAAGGGGAGGGAGCAGGGGGCTGGAAATCCTCCCCTCAATCGTATTTTTTAATTTTCCAAAAGAAGGAACAGAGAATTGGGCCAACGGAGGGTATATTCCCATCAAAGGCCCAGTCCTCTGTTCTTAACGCTACCTCGTAATGCGGGAAATGGCGAATAGTTTTGAAAGAAAGATATATATATATATATATATATAGGTATAAGTTTGTTGAGTATTCCTGTAAATTATAATGGGAGGGTATTGATTGAGAGGGTGAAGGCATGTACAGAGCATCAGATTGGGGAAGAGCAGTGTGGTTTCAGAAGTGGTAGAGGATGTGTGGATCAGGTGTTTGCTTTGAAGAATATATGTGAGAAATACTTAGAAAAGCAAATGGATTTGTATGTAGCATTTATGGATCTGGAGAAAGCATATGATAGAGTTGATAGAGATGCTCTGTGGAAGGTATTAAGAATATATGGTGTGGGAGGCAAGTTGTTAGAAGCAGTGAAAAGTTTTTATCGAGGATGTAAGGCATGTGTACGTGTAGGAAGAGAGGAAAGTGACTGGTTCTCAGTGAATGTAGGTTTGCGGCAGGGGTGTGTGATGTCTCCATGGTTGTTTAATTTGTTTATGGATGGGGTTTAAAGGAGAAGAAGGGGGTTTTGAAAGGGTTTTTGGGAATGGAGGAATGAGTGGGAAAGATTGACCAAGGGGAAATTAGTTCGGAGGTGGAGGGAAGAGGGAAAGGGGGGGGAAAAATTTGGAGGTGGAAAGATGGAGGGAAAAAGATTTTGGTGATCGGGGCCTGAACATGCAGGAGGGTGAAAGGGGGGAAAAAGGAATAGAGTGAATTGGAGCGTGTGGTATACCGGGGTTGAGTGCTGTCAGTTTTGAATAAAGGCTGTGAAGCGTCTGGGTAAACCAGGGGAAAGCTGTGTAGGAAAGAAATATTGGGCGTGTGTGGATGTATGTAATACATGTGTATGGGGGGGGGTTTGGGCCATTTTTTTCGTCGGGTTTCCCCTTGCGCAACCTTTCGCAAACGGGGGGGGGGAAAACAGCTCGGGACACAAAAATTTCCTCTTTATCAATCTTTCCCCCGCTATTCTCTCCATAGACTAAACCATTTCAAAACACCCTTTTTCTGCTCTCTAAAACCCATCCTTTTTTTTTCCACACATCTCTTTTCCCCTTTTCATTACTTATTTCGATCAAACCACCTCACACCAAAAAATTGCCCTTAAACATCTCATTTCCAGTACATCCCCCTCCTTTGCACAATTCTATCTACAGCCCCACCTCCCCAACCATAAAACATTGTTGGAAACACTTTTCCCTTTCCCAAAAAAAAACCCATTTTTTTTCTTTCCACAATAACTTTCCCCTTTCGACTTCCACACATTCTTCAACGCTCCCAGAACTTTCACTCATTCCTCAACCTTATATTAAACATCCCTTCCATGGTTCCATCCGCTGCCAAATCCACTCCCAGATATCAAAAAAAACTTCATTTCCCCTCCAGTTTTTTTTTCCATTCAAACTTCCCCTCCCAATTGACTTGCCCTCAACCCTACTGCACCTAAAAACCCTTGATCTTTCACATTTACTGTCTTTCTTCTTTCCAAATTTTAAACCAAACTCAGTAAACCAGCTTCTGCAGTTTCTCCCCCCAAACACCAAACCACGCTGTATCATCAGCGAACAACAACTGACTCACTTCCAAAGCTCTCTCACCACAACAGACTGCATACTTACCCCTTTTTTTTCCAAAAAATCTTGCATTTACCTCCCTAACAACCCCAAAACCAAAAACAAATTAAACAACCTGGGGACATCACACATCCTGCTGCAAAACCCACATTCACTGAGAAAACCCAAACACTTTCCCCCTCTTCCTACATGTACACAAGCCTTACAACCTCGATAAAAATTTTTCCCCGCTTCCCAACAAAAATTTTTCCCACACCATATATTCTTAATATCTTCCCCAAAGCATCTCAAAAAACTTATCCCAAAACCTTTTTCCAATCCAAAATGCTACAAACAAACCAAATTTTCTTTTCTAAGTATTTCCCCCGTATTATTCACCCGCAAACAACGATCCACACATCCCCTACCACTTCTGAAACCCCCACTGCCCCTTCCCCAAACGATGTCTGTACATGCCTTCACCCTCCCCAAAACAAAACCCTCCCATAAATTTCCCTGGAAAAACTCAACAAACTTATACCTCTGTAAATTTTACAAATCCCCTTTGATCCCCTTTGCCTTTGTACAATGGGACTATGCAAGCATTCCACCAATGCTTTAGGGACCTCACCATGATCCCCTACAACATTAAAAAACCTTTCCAACCCGTCAACAATGCATCCCCCCCCTTTTTTAATAAAATTTCCCCTGCAATACCATCCAAACCTGCTGCCTTGGGCCCCCCTTTCATCTTCCGCAAAGCTTTTTTCTACCTCTTCTCTATTTACCAAATCATTCTCCCAAAACCCCCTCACCTGCTCACCACCCCGACCCAAAAAACCCTAAATCCGCCACACTATCATCAAACACATTCAACAAACCTTTTAAAAAAAACTCACCCATCTCCTTCTCGCATCATCACTACTTGTTATCACCTCCCCATTAGCCCTCTTCACTGATTTTTCCCTTTGTTCTGTTTTAATGCCCCTTTTTTTACCTATTTCCAAAACATATTTTCAATTCTCCCTAAATTTTAATGATACCCCTCCTCTTTACAACTCTAAATTTGCCCCTTTTTGACCCCCCTGCCCCTTTCTCTTGACCTTTTGGGTCCTATTTTTTATAAAATCTCCCACTATTTGCATTATTTCCCTGCAAAAATCGTCCAAATGCCTCTCCCCTTTTTTTAAATATTAATTGTCCTTTTTCATCCCCCACTAACTACCCTTTCAAATCTGCCCACCTCCCATGTTTTTCATACTAAAAAGCATCTTTTGCGAAACCCCATCACTGCTTCCCTAAATACACCCCTTTCCTCCCCCACCCCCCCTTCCCCTTCCTTTGTTCCCCACCTTTTTCCATTCTGAAACTCATTTCTCTCCGGGTATTTTTCCTTTACAAAAGGTCTCCTTCCCAACCCTCACTTACTCCCCACCACCCCTCTTCCCCCCAACATTCCCTCTTCTTAAAAAATTTTTTAGGAAAAAAACAGGGCGTGGGGTTTTTAAAATCATTTTAAGTAATAAAAGGGTTAAGAGAATTTTTGGAAATAAAAAGAGTGGGGTTTAGAGACAGAAGGGGGTGTGTTGAAAGGGTTTTGGGATAACAGGAGAATGAGAGGAAAAAATTGACAAGTATTATATAAACAGAGTATTATATATATTTTTCCCCTTGTGCTACCTCGCAAACGTGGAAGACAGCGACAAAAAAAAAAAAAAAAAAAAGAGGGGGAAAAGGGAGGAATATAATATATTTTATATATAAAATATTATATATAAATAAATATATAATATATATATATAATATTTTAAAAATTTTAAAAAAAACCCGGGGGAAAAAAGGGGAGAAAGAAATTTTCCCACGTTTTCCCCCTGCGGCCCGTAGGAGGCGACTAAAAGGGGAGGGAGCAGGGGGTTTTGGAAATCCTCCCCCGGGGTTTTTTTTTTAATTTTCCAAAAAAGGAACAGAGAATTGGGCCACTGAGGGTTTTCCCCTCAAAGGCCCAGTCCTCTGTTTTTAAACCCGGCTCCCAAAATCGCAAATTGCGGAAATGGCGAATATTTTTAAAGAAAGATATATAAATATATAATAATAGGTATAAATTTGTTGGTAAATTTCCCGGGAAATTAAAAAGGGGGGGTATTGATTTTAAAGGGGGAAGGGATGTACAAAAAGCATCAATTGGGGAAAGCATGTGGGTTTTAGAAGTGGTAGAGGAAGGGGGTGGATCAGGTGTTTGTTTGAAGAATATATGTGAGAAATACTTAGAAAAGCAAATGGATTTGTATGTAGCATTTATGGATCTGGAGAAGGCATATGATAGAGTTGATAGAGATGCTCTGTGGAAGGTATTAAGAATATATGGTGTGGGAGGCAAGTTGTTAGAAGCAGTGAAAAGTTTTTATCGAGGATGTAAGGCATGTGTACGTGTAGGAAGAGAGGAAAGTGACTGGTTCTCAGTGAATGTAGGTTTGCGGCACGGGTGTGTGATGTCTCCATGGTTGTTTAATTTGTTTATGGATGGGGTTGTTAGGGAGGTAAATGCAAGAGTTTTGGAAAGAGGGGCAAGTATGAAGTCTGTTGGGGATGAGAGAGCTTGGGAAGTGAGTCAGTTGTTGTTCGCTGATGATACAGCGCTGGTGGCTGATTCATATATATATATATATATATATATATATATATATATATATATATAATATATATATATATATATATATATATATTATTTTTTTTTTATTATACTTTGTCGCTGTCTCCCGCGTTTGCGAGGTAGCGCAAGGAAACGGACGAAAGAAATGGCCCAACCCCCCCCCATACACATGTATATACATATGTCCACACACGCAAATATACACACCTACACAGCTTTCCATGGTTTACCCCAGACGCTTCACATGCCTTGATTCAATCCACTGACAGCACGTCAACCCCAGTATACCACATCGATCCAATTCACTCTATTCCTTGCCCTCCTTTCACCTTCCTGCATGTTCAGGCCCCGATCACACAAAATCTTTTTCACTCCATCTTTCCACCTCCAATTTGGTCTCCCACTTCTCCTCGTTCCCTCCACCTCTGACACATATATCCTCTTGGTCAATCTTTCCTCACTCATTCTCTCCATGTGCCCAAACTATTTCAAAACACCCTCTTCTGCTCTCTCAACCATGCTCTTTTTATTTCCACACATCTCTCTTACCCTTACATTACTTACTCGATCAAACTACCTCACACCACACACTGTCCTCAAACATCTCATTTCCAGCACATCCATTCTCCTGCGCACAACTCTATCCATAGCCCACAGCCTCGCAACCATACAACATTGTTGGAACCACTATTCCTTCAAACATACCCATTTTTGCTTTCCGAGATAATGCTCTCGACTTCCACGCATTCTTCAAGGCTCCCAGAATTTTCGCCCACTCCCCCACCCTATGATCCACTTCCGCTTCCATGGTTCCATCTGCTGCCAGATCCACTCCCAGATATCTAAAACACTTTACTTCCTCCAGTTTTTCTCCATTCAAACTTACCTCCCAATTGACTTGACCCTCAACCCTACTGTACCTAATAACCTTGCTCTTATTCACATTTACTCTTAACTTTCTTCTTTCACACACTTTACCAAACTCAGTCACCAGCTTCTGCAGTTTCTCACTTGAATCAGCCACCAGCGCTGTATCATCAGCGAACAACAACTGACTCACTTCCCAAGCTCTCTCATCCCCAACAGGTTTCATACTTGCTCCTCTTTCCATATATGTATATGTATATATATATATATATATATATATATATATATATATATATATATATATATATATTTATTATTTATTTATTATATTATACTTTGTCGCTGTCTCCCGCGTTTGCGAGGTAGCGCAAGGAAACAGACGAAAGAAATGGCCCAACCCCCCCCATACACATGTATATACATACGTCCACACACGCAAATATACATACCTACACAGCTTTCCATGGTTTACCCCAGACGCTTCACATGCCTTGCTTCAATCCACTGACAGCACGTCAACCCTGGTATACCACATCGCTCCAATTCACTCTATTCCTTGCCCTCCTTTCACCCTCCTGCATGTTCAGGCCCCGATCACACAAAATCTTTTTCATTCCATCTTTCCACCTCCAATTTGGTCTCCCTCTTCTCCTTGTTCCCTCCACCTCCGACACATATATCCTCTTGGTCAATCTTTCCTCACTCATCCTCTCCATGTGCCCAAACCACTTCAAAACACCCTCTTCTGCTCTATCAACCACGCTCTTTTTATTTCCACACATCTCTCTTACCCTTACGTTACTCACTCGATCAAACCACCTCACACCACACATTGTCCTCAAACATCTCATTTCCAGCACATCCATCCTCCTGCGCACAACTCTATCCATAGCCCACGCCTCGCAACCATACAACATTGTTGGAACCACTATTCCTTCAAACATACCCATTTTTGCTTTCCGAGATAATGTTCTCGACTTCCACACATTTTTCAAGGCCCCCAGGATTTTTGCCCCCTCCCCCACCCTATGATCCACTTCCGCTTCCATGGTTCCATCCGCTGCCAGATCCACTCCCAGATATCTAAAACACTTCACTTCCTCCAGTTTATCTCCATTCAAACTCACCTCCCAATTGACTTGACCCTCAACCCTACTGTACCTAATAACCTTGCTCTTATTCACATTTACTCTTAACTTTCTTCTTCCACACACTTTTCCAAACTCAGTCACCAACTTCTGCAGTTTCTCACATGAATCAGCCACCAGCGCTGTATCATCAGCGAACAACAACTGACTCACTTCCCAAGCTCTCTCATCCCCAACAGACTTCATACTTGCCCCTCTTTCCAAAACTCTTGCATTTACCTCCCTAACAACCCCATCCATAAACAAATTGAACAACCATGGAGACATCACACACCCCTGCCGCAAACCTACATTCACTGAGAACCAATCACTTTCCTCTCTTCCTACACGTACACATGCCTCACATCCTCGATAAAAACTTTTCACTGCTTCTAACAACTTTCCTCCCACACCATATATTCTTAGTACCTTCCACAGAGCATCTCTATCAACTCTATCATATGCCTTCTCCAGATCCATAAATGCTACATACAAATCCATTTGCTTTTCTAAGTATTTCTCACATACATTCTTCAAAGCAAACACCTGATCCACACATCCTCTACCACTTCTGAAACCACACTGCTCTTCCCCAATCTGATGCTCTGTACATGCCTTCACCCTCTCAATCAATACCCTCCCATATAATTTACCAGGAATACTCAACAAACTTATACCTCTGTAATTTGAGCACTCACTCTTATCCCCTTTGCCTTTGTACAATGGCACTATGCACGCATTCCGCCAATCCTCAGGCACCTCACCATGAGTCATACATACATTAAATAACCTTACCAACCAGTCAACAATACAGTCACCCCCTTTTTTAATAAATTCCACTGCAATACCATCCAAACCTGCTGCCTTGCCGGCTTTCATCTTCTGCAAAGCTTTCACTACCTCTTCTCTGTTTACCAAATCATTTTCCCTAACCCTCTCACTTTGCACACCACCTCGACCAAAACACCCTATATCTGCCACTCTATCATCAAACACATTCAACAAACCTTCAAAATACTCACTCCATCTCCTTCTCACATCACCACTACTTGTTATCACCTCCCCATTTGCGCCCTTCACTGAAGTTCCCATTTCCTCCCTTGTCTTACGCACTTTATTTACCTCCTTCCAGAACATCTTTTTATTCTCCCTAAAATTTAATGATACTCTCTCACCCCAACTCTCATTTGCCCTTTTTTTCACCTCTTGCACCTTTCTCTTGACCTCCTGTCTCTTTCTTTTATACATCTCCCACTCAATTGCATTTTTTCCCTGCAAAAATTGTCCAAATGCCTCTCTCTTCTCTTTCACTAATACTCTTACTTCTTCATCCCACCACTCACTACCCTTTCTAATCAACCCACCTCCCACTCTTCTCATGCCACAAGCATCTTTTGCGCAATCCATCACTGATTCCCTAAATACATCCCATTCCTCCCCCACTCCCCTTACTTCCATTGTTCTCACCTTTTTCCATTCTGTACTCAGTCTCTCCTGGTACTTCCTCACACAGGTCTCCTTCTCAAGCTCACTTACTCTCACCACCCTCTTCACCCCAACATTCACTCTTCTTTTCTGAAAACCCATACAAATCTTCACCTTAGCCTCCACAAGATAATGATCAGACATCCCTCCAGTTGCACCTCTGAGCACATTAACATCCAAAAGTCTCTCTTTCGCATGCCTGTCAATTAACACGTAATCCAATAACGCTCTCTGGCCATCTCTCCTACTTACATAAGTATACTTATGTATATCTCGCTTTTTAAACCAGGTATTCCCAATCATCAGTCCTT